>NC_081407.1:370398766-370698766 GCF_030272615.1 Cryptomeria japonica
TTCATTTCCATCATTGTAAAAAGACCATGAAAGGTTCACCATTCTTTTGCTTGACATTACATAGATCTAGCATTGTTATCTCATTTCTTGTGTTATAGGAGTATTGTGAGATAAATCTGTTCACAAGTTCTTCAAAAGATTTAATTCCAGATGGTAGTCTTGAGAACCATTCCATTAATTGTCCACTTAAGATTCTAGGGAATAGACACATTAGGTAAGTTTCATTGTGTGCAAACTCCATACTCATAGTGCAAAATTCCCTAATGTGATCTTGAGGATCAAATTTCCCATCATATTTATCATATTTAGGGATTTCACAATGTTGTGGGAATGTTATCACGTTTAAACTTTTATCAAAAGGATATGGGCAGATGTCCTCCAATGAATATTTCTTAGAACTTGTTCCATTCTACATATCCTGTATTTGTTGTTGTAAGGTTTGTATTTGTTGAGTGAGAGTTAACAAAAGATTATCAATATGGGTTCTCCTTGTATCTTCATAAGTTCTTCTATCATCACACTCTCTTCTTGGATCATTATGGTCTTTTCTTGTTTTATCTCCTCTTGTATCCTCACAATTTACTCGATTTACATCCTTGTTATTTGGATCATTAGTGTTTTGATTGTTACTTGTTCCTACATCTTGTTTCAAACTTTCTAGGTTAAAGTCTTGTGGCAGTTTAACTCCTAATTTTGCCAACATTAATAGGTATTTCTCCTTTTGTTTCTCCAATAAATTTTCCATTAGTTTGTCAAATTTATCATCTTGTTCAAGGTCTCTAATGGTGTTATTGGCTGCATCTTCATCACATCTGTGTATCCAAAAGTTTGAAACATTGAATTATCTTCTTCCATTTGTTTTTGTTGTTTTTTGAATTGCTCGTGTTGAGATCTAGTCCAAACTGGCATGTGATTGATTTGAAAATTTCCCAAGTTATGACCTTCTAAATGCAACCCAATAAGAGATTATTGGTTTAGGAAGATAAGCTTTGTTGATTTTACCATTGTTATTAGTGCGTTGTGATAAAGCGTCTTGTTGTTGAAAGGCACACGTTTACAAAAGTTCTTCGTCAATCTCCGTTCCGTAACCACATAAATAGTGATGAAAACGATGTAGGAATGTCTTGTGTTTTAATAAGATTTTGTGATTGATATATAAGAATCTTATCCTCTTTAGAGTAGCCTTATAACTGGGTTTTCTTTTCTTAAGGCGATATTTAAAAGTCATATAAGCATATGATGGTTTACAAGTTTGTTTGATTCCAATATGAGTGCAATCTTTATTTTGATAAAACCTAGGTTCAAATAGGAACGATATATCCAAGATAATGAACAAAGGTTGATATTATCAAGTTTCATGATAAAGGATTTGATGTATCCTGATGAGAAACTGATAATGATGTTGATTTTTGCACTTGAGATGGTTTAATCACTAACTTTTTGGATATTTTATGCTTATAAAAACCTTTGGAAACAACCTATTTGATTGATAACCTGATTATCTGACTAGTTTAAAGACCTATGATAATTGAAGACAAAACTACTCGAAAAAGGGTATCTAGAAATGATATTGAAATTTTTGTGTGATATGCAGAAATACCCTCTGTTTCAGATGCGGGAAAACATTTGCGCTAACCTATTTGTCAAAAGCGCTAACCTACATGATAAATGTGCTACTCTGTGTGATAAAAGTGCTGCTCTGTGGAATAAAAGTGCTAAACTACAGTGTACAAGCGCAATTTCATGTTCAAAAGCATTATTCCAATGATCAAATGTGTGATTATAAGGGATAAAAATGATGTACTATTGTTTAAAAGCATCATTCTATTGGTCAAAAGTGTTGTTCTACACAACAAATGCGTGATTTTGACTGTGTTAAAATTTTTTTTCAAAATTTCCAGCAAGTTATTGGATTTTTGCTCAATTCAGAATGATGATTTTTCAAGTTTTTGACCATTTTTTAGAATGTTTTTGTAGACACAAAAGACACAATGTTTTGGAAATAAAAGTGCACAAGCAAGCACAAATCCTATGGTAGGTCGAGACAATAAGTGTTGAATCTCACATGGGGTTTCCCCTGAGGCTACGCTATTTAGAGCGGATATTTAGGTGTTTGACCCAACTGGCTCTACCTTTGATACTCACTTCTTCGGGATAGCCAAACACCAGTTTCCATGAAAACTCCCCATGACAAACTTCATATCTCTACTAAGAACTGTATGTGTGTGAGACACTTCAAAGGTTCGACCTCCTATGCCAATAATTAGAAGGATTTTGGCAGCTAATACAAATGGTTTTTAGTAAGGGCTTTCGGTCATGTGGCCATACATGAGATACTTTAAACTTTGTAAATACAGAAGGTTCACAGCCTATAGAAGTTACGCTCCATAAGGTTTATGGGGAAACATAGTGTCAGTATGAACTAATCAACACATGTTGTCTATGACTTTCATCACAAACACGATTTATTTAGAGTGGATCAAAAGGACTCGGTATTAACATGTTTCCACTTGGGTCGTTCTCCTCTCACTAGCCCCCTCAAGGCAGCTCGGGAAGACAGACTCTCTAAGGGTTACACATAAAGGAAGTAGGTTTGGTTTTCTGATCACTGTATTACGGTGAGAGCATACTTTCCTACTACTTCAATAGACATGGAAGATAAATGTTTATTTTAAGCCTTCTAAGAATCTATGTGCAACTACTTTAAGGAAAACACTCAAATGCAAGTTGCATGTTGTTGATTATCCTCCTAGTTAATCTAGATGAGCAAGATATGATATATTACTCTCCAAAATAACTCCTAATTAACTATGTGAGTAAATGCATGAAATTTGCTTCAAAATAACCCTACACACACAGATGTTAGTAGTTTTCAAATTCTCAGTTCTTGAACATTCGGACTTGCAAAAACAGTTTGTTAGCATATTGAAAATTTTAAAATTTTAACCTTAGATTTGAATAGAAACTCTAATCTAAGGAATACGCTATCTTCGAATTCAAAAGCGCTAACCTATAGCACGAAAGCGTGAATCTGAGACACAAAAGCACTGCTCTAAGGGACTTGATGCGTGAATCTTCAACCAAAAGCGCTAACCTACCAGCCAAATGCATTAACCTGCTGAACAAAAGTGCTACTTTGAGTGACTTAATGCATGAATCTTCAACAAAAAGCACTAACCTACCAACCAAATGTGTTAACCTGTAGAACAGAAGTGCTAACCTACAACACAAAAACGCTAACCTATAACACAAAAAATGCTAACCTACTACACAAAAGCATTGTCCTTTTCCACACAGGCGTGAAATAGGTTAGAAATGTATCAAGCAAAAAAAAGACAGGATATTAGAAGTTTGTGCAAGGCTTGAGCCCCACGATGGGTGCCAAAATGTTGAGGCTAAAGTTGAATTCCAAATAAATATCCTAAAATTTGTTAGTCCATCATAAAATATAAAAAGGAAAGCTACAAAAAACTTAACTTCAACCAATGAAGTAACATGAAGTAAATGAAATAAACAAGATTATACCTTCCATGATTTACACCTCATTGTGTCCTAACTCCACTGTTCCTGGTTGCAGATGATTTGCTCTCAGACAAGCACTGGTAGCTTCCAAGATGGCATATGAAAAATGAATTGATAGTTAAGTTATACTACGATATGCATATGCAAATGATTTAAGCTAACATGATATTAAGCTATGATAAAAATTCTAAAATTGCCAATTGCTTCAAACTCAAACTCACGGATGCAAGATAAAAACTCCTAGAATGACTATAAGATTAGCTATTAGTATCAAAATGGCTTAAGAAACCTCTTTTTATAGATTTTTCAGTGCATGAGCTTAGGTGGCAGAGATCAACGATCATGATCAAATCTTGCAAATTGGATGGCTATGAGCAAGAAGTTGAAGGTTGAGAGAAAGGGGGAAGGAGAAGACAAGTGTCACTCATCTCACCCTGACTGAGTTGAAGACTTGAGAGGATATAAGATAGTTGGATAAGATGTAGGAATGAGAGGACAAGTGGAATCAAGTCCTCCTAAGATATAGGGATGTTGGAGAGAATATAGAAGAAGGTTGGGAAATATGTGTACGTACATAATATTTCATTTATTTTGGAAGTTGGAGATAAGTGGCTAATAAATGATTTATTTAATTTAATTTTGTTGAATTAATTTAGCTACATAATAGATGATTTGGCAAAGGAAAGATGAAGTGGAGATGGAAATGTGAGTTGGAAAAAGGATTAAATAATTAAGAAATTATTTAATTAATGAGACTATAGGATAGTAGATAGAGGAATAATTAAATATTAGATATTAATTAATTGATTAGAAGAAAATGATATAACGAATTAATTAATAAAATGTTTCAATTAATTTTATTAATAGAAGGACATGAAATGAATTAAATAAATTAATCTTTTCAAATTAACTATTTAATAGAAAAATAATTATTAAATAAATATAATTGCTCATAGCCAATTTTATGTGTATACAATACGTATTGTGGTAAGGATGGTCATGTGACTAATAATTGTTTTAAGAAACAAAATGGTAAAAAGCCAATGAACCAAAATAATTAAAATAATCAACAACATAAACCTATTATAAGAAAGGTAATAATAATGGTAATTCATCTCATCATGCATTTACTTGTAGTTACAATGTTTCAAAGCCTCTTGAGTGGATTATTGATTCTAATGCATCTCAACATGTTACTTCTCATAAAGAATTTTTTTATTCTATGCATCTCGATACTTCAAATATTCTTGTTCAACTTTCTAACAATTATACTGGTAAAGTAGAAGCTATTGGTGATGTCAATGTTCCTGAATTCAAATCAAATTTGCTTTCTATTGCTAAGTTTTGCCAAGATTATAAGATTGAATTCTATAAGGATATGTGTTATATCATTGATCCAAAGCATAACCAAGTTATTGCTAATGCTAAAATGGACAATGATAACTCATTCAAATTTTATGAGTTTGCTCATTCAAAGTATTCTTTGCTTACTACAATTGATTTTAATGTTTGGCATGAAATACTTGGCCACATAAATTCTAATAATATTGCCTTGATGCAGAAAGCAATTATGGTAGATAGATTGCCTAGCATTGTTCCTTCTAAAATTGTATGCACAAGGTACATGAGTGGTAAGATGCATAGGGAGCCCTTTCCTCATGGTCAATCATGGAGGGCAAATCATAAATTGTACCTTGTTCATAGTGACCTTTTGGGACCCATGGAGAATACCTCCATCCAAGGATCAAGGTATGCACTTACATTTGTTGATGAATTTTCTAGAAGAACTTGGATCTATTTCCTTCATAGTAAGTATCAAGTTCTTGATGTTTTTACTGAATTTCATATGTTTCAAGTTTTTTTTTTTTTTTTTTTTTTTTTTTTTTCTTGATTGGTAATTTCTGTAGTATATTTATCCGGAAATAAAAGATATACAAACACCAGCATCCATAGGCCATTTAAAAGTTGTAAACAACGACCTAAAATATCCACAATCATAACCTATTCTACAACCATACAGATGTAAAACCAAAAGAGGAACCAGTCTGTGCATCTCCTGCACCAAATATTACAAACATATAACTAAAAACATCTAATAACAACATATTAAAATAGCATGGAAAAAACAATGGCCAAATGGCCACTCACTCGCTCTTGCTCTGGTTCACCTTCTCCCCATCCACCTTATCAGCCAAGGCTTTACCCCTTGCCGCTTCACTTCTCATCTTTGGAATGCATTCCAAGCATCCAAAGTCGGGGTCTCCTTCCAAACTCGCTAGTAATTGAACAACCCGCCCTTCCTCAAACCTATCTCATAGCTCCCTCTCAACGTTCATCTGCACCATCACCTTTAAGGCCTTCAAGACTTCATCCATCCGAATGAGTTTCACACGGAGCTTCATGGCTTCCCAACCAATGCGGGCTCATTCGCGACATTGGTCCTTTATGTCATCCTTTGGTCCACGAACAAATGACAACAACTCCTCCTGGTCATCACCCTCCTTAATGCGAATACCTATCTGGGGCACTACCCACTCCAAAATGGAGTTGAGGTTGATTAGATACTCCCCATAAATCAATTTTGTCAGAGTGAGTCTGATTTTCTCCACCTCAGGCTCAAACTCGCATGCCCATGCCAAGATCAGAGAATACACCTCCATGTTCATCTGGTAGAAGAAATGGATGTGCGACACTTCTTCTCCAAGCATAAGGTGCGTTGCAATCCACAATTTCTCCTCCTTGTACCTGAAGAGCCCTTGCATCCTCTTCTCTGATACTGTGCCCAGGAACGACACCAATTTCTTCTCAGTTCACAGAGTGAAATTTGCTTCCATAGAGCCTGCACAAAGTATTCACTCTAGTATCTACAATACAAATGACATAAAAACCATTAAAGATTACACTAAATACAAACATAACCACCAGCTCGCAAACCAAAGGAATTAAATTCCTCCGCTGTCGTTTAAGATGGGTAATAAATACAGGCGTGGTGTCATAAAGGCCATGAGATTTCAAAATAGATTTGTTGCACTCTGCCACCATCTCTAACACGTACTGTCTACCATGGGCAACTACCACTTTTAATAGTAAACACCAGCTCAGATGTACTTGTCATAATGGGCTTCCTTGCGTGCATGTTGTTGGCTGCATGTTTCTAGGACTACATTTAAGACCACTTCCACAATCTTTTGTCTCCAGTCCACCACTTGGCCATACAACTATTCATGTCACAACCAATATTGGAGAGTAGATCTGCCACTAGATTTGCACCTCGCATGACGTGGGAGACATGAAATTCCTCAAAAGATTTGAGTTTTTCTCGGGTGATAGACACCTAATGATATAATTACCAGGATGAAGTTCTGCCTTTAGTAATTGCATTAATGATCACCTGAGAGTCTCCTTCCAAATGCAATCGTTGGACTTTCATATTTAAGGCCAACTTAGTTGCCATAATTGCCACCTACGCCTCCACTTCGTTATTCATACCATCCTACAGATGTTGTGCTTCTTTGAAAAGGATAGATCCTTTATCATTCCTCGCCACTACCCCAACACCTGAGATTCTTGGATTTCCTCTAGAAGCACCATCAAAATTTATTTTTATCCATTTCGTGCTAGGTGGATCCCATATGACCTCCCCGTTATCTGATGAAGGATTAGCCCCCAAAGACCCATTAACGGGTTAATTTCATATGTTTGTTGAAAGACAATCTGGTTTTAAGATTAAAATCCTTAGAACTGATAATGGTAAGGAATATGTTAATAATGCATTTAATGGTTAATTTGAAATCTTTTGGTATTAAACATGAGCTTACTATTCCCTATACACCTCAACAAAATGGTGTAGCGGAAAGGAAGCATAGAACCAGTGTTGAAATGGATAGATGTTTATTGCATGCTAAGAATATGCATTATAAATTTTTGGTTGAAGCTATGGCTTGTGCTACTTATCTTATCAATAGAACACCTACCAAAGCCTTAAGGGGTATAACTCCCGAAGAGGCTTGGTTTGGTAGAAAGCCCAATTTAAAGAATTTAAGGATTTTTGGTTCCATTGCTTATGTTCATAAACCCAAACAAAAGAGTCATAAATTAAATTATAAATCTTCTCCTTATATATTTGTTGGCTATGATGAACATTCTAAAGCATACAGAGTTTAAAATCCTATCACTAACAAAGTTAAAGTTGCTAGAGATGTTTGTATTGCTGAAAATGGTATTCATGATTGTTCTAATGTGCAAGATAATGAATTTGTTGAAAGTAAGGTTGTGGTTGTGGAGGATAAACCTCATTTTCTAAACCCTACTCCTTCTCTCAACCCCCTCCTAATGCATCTATTTCTAAAAGTGATAGTGATGATGATCATGATAATTCTACTCCTAATTATTCTTATTCTAGTGATGACTATATTACTTCTAAAAGGAAGCCTAAATGGTTTAAGACTTTGATTCAAGAAAGTGATGATTATTTAGCTAGAATGGATAAACTTAAGGCTAAAAGAATAAATTAGTGCAATTATGCTTTGATGTCTACTATTAAGAATTTAAATGATCCTAATTCTGTTTAGCAAGCTAAAAATCAACCTCATTGGAAAAAAGCTATGCAAGAAGAATATGATACTTTGCTTGCTAATCAAACTTGGGATTTAGTTCCTTTACCTCAAGGTAAAAATATTGTTTCTTGTAAGTGGTTATATAAAACTAAATTGAATGCAAATAATGAAGTTACTAAGTTTAAATCTAGATTAGTTGATAGAGGTTTTTCTCAAATTGAACGCTTAGATTATATGAAACTTTTTCTCTTGTTGCTAAAATGCCTACTATTAAACTTGTTCTTGCTTTAGCTTCTAATATGAATTGGCCTATTCATCAAATGGATGTTAAAGGTGCTTTTCTATATGGTGATTTACATGAGGAAATTTATATGTCTCAACCTCCCGACTTTGTTAAGGAAGGTAATGAACATTTAGTTTGCAAGTTAAAGAAATCAATTTATGATTTGAAACAATCTCCTAGGGAGTGGTATTCTAAGATTAAAGCATTCTTTCTTTCTGAAGGTTTTATTAAAAGTAAAAAATGATCCAAATTTATATATTAAACATAGTGAAGATGACATTGTGATTATTCTTTTATATGTAGATGATTTAATTCTAACTTCAAGCTCCAATAATTTGATTTTTGAAATTAAGTTTCAACTCAATAAAAAATTTCAAATGAATAATATAGGACTTTTACATTATTTTTTGGGAATGCAAATTTGGCCAACAAGTAAAGGTATTTTTTTAATCTCAAAGTAAATATGCCCATGATATTTTAGATAAGTTTAAAATGAATGATGCTAATCATGTTTCTACTCCTTGTGAATTAGGAACAAAGTTAATGCTTGATATGAATACTCCTTTAGTTGATGCTACTTTATATAGACAATTAGTTGGAAGTTTAAATTATTTAACTCTTACTAGACCAGATATTGCTTATAGTGTGGGTTTAGTTTGTCACACCCCGCTATGAGGCCAAGAGGACTTAAACAATAAAAACAATGAAAAATGCGAATAATTTTTTTTATAAAGGATAACATTAACATAGCAAGAGATACAACCATCAAGATAAAAAGTGATACACAACTAACAACTTGCAAGTTTCCTCAAGGCCCCATAATGATGTAACTCATGGTTGAACATCATCCAATAAACCCAACAAAGAACCGTTAAACAAATTACAACGTTGGTCATTTACATAAGTACAAGATACATATTTCATTACTGAAGATTATACATATGAACATCATATACATTACAATGGATCCTTAAGATACAAATCTCCAAGAGTCCCATAATGGGATGATTACATAAATCTGGTGCAATAATAACAATCTTCAATCTTTTCGTGATCCTCCTCGAACATGCAGCTAAAGGAGCCAAAACCCAATGGGTGCGAACAATACTTCACCCAACCATGTGGTACCAATAGGTCCACCCCCCATGCTAGGAGGTATCAGTCAGATTCACAAGGCGGAAGCAAACATACAAAGGTACCCATCAAGAAACACAAAAGAATCCACAAAGCTATACTCACAAGAGACTCACAAGAGAATCCACAAGACATAGTACACAAGAGCTCACAAGAGAATCAACAATACAAAATCCTCAAGAGGCTCACAATAGTAATGTTAAAGAAGACACCGAAGTCAATAACCCACTACCAAAGGCTCAAAGCAATCCACAAAAGGAAAAACCAACATAAGTTAGCCAACCACTTCCAGAGTTTCAAAAACAATCCACGAAAGGAATCAAAAGACTCAAGTTACCACTAGGTAGCAATAGGGGAGAGTGTCATCACTAGGTTGTCATGAGTTACCTTGGCAGGTCTTCACTAGGTCCCGACCCCCATCCTGGGTTACCCTGGTAGCCTCTCCCGACCCCCATACAGCCACTAGTGGACCACACCAACCTTTCGAAGGGACAATATTGGTGGAAGCTATTCCAGGCCCTTCTCTACTTACCTTAGCCCTATACAAGCACCAGAGCATAAGTGAGGCAACAAGAATTAATCTTTATTAATGTTATCTAGCTACCCACCCAAGTTCATTATTTTAAGTTATCACTTGATTACAAAACTCTCATTGAGTTACCTTGGCAACCACTTTGGGTCCCAACCCCCAATAAAAGCCACTCCCCCAAGATTGCACCTAGGAATCCAAGCAACACCACGGATCAAGCCAGAAATCTCAAGATGGTGATTCACCAAAGTACCATATCAAGACTTGACCCTCTTACTAGAATAAGATAACATACAGGGAGAATCCAAGGTAGGCTAGGAACACCATCAAGCTTCCAAACATACAAGACTTGAACGAATTTCATCAAGAAGAGTAGCATGACTTAACCAAATAATGAATTCCATAAACTCCCTTAATAAGCCTCTAGAAAGATAACACTTATAACCACACATCTGAGTATCCCCACAGTGGAAGACAAGATCCAATAATGAAAGCAAGGACTCATGATGCCAAAAACAAGGGAGTTCATTCAAATCCACCAAATGGGTCCATAATAACAGATAAACATCAAAAGGTTCCAAATCAACATTGAATCCATTAACCCGTTAGCCCATTTTACTAACATCATATGATATCACAAACATTGTAACCCATTCCTACTAATTTTTTTTTTCATTATATTTGATCAATTGCATATAAATGAAGATCACCCAAGTTCATTAGAAGACATAAGCAATATATCTAATCTTGAACAGAAACTTAACCTCATGATTAAATGACTAAAGGAAATGACATTTATAGAAATCTAAATACTTCCTCTTTCTCAAAATATTACTAATTTCCTAATATTTCTATATCTAACAAAAGAACATAAACCAATATAACCCTATACATAAATCAAATAAGAATATCATTAATATATTTAAATTTATTCCTCATAACTATTTTATCAATGCTTAGTTAAATTTATCCAAGTTATATCTAATTTAACCTATTAAACTATCATGTCAAAATAACTACATCCTCCAAATCATGATATGTGTATATTTATCCAATTAATACCCAACATTAATAAATATAAATATTCACAAAAGCATTAACCTATATAAAATGAATGGAACTGAAAATATATATAATTATAAATATATCCATTTACTCTTTGACCAAACATGCAAAAGTTCTGCATTTATAGCTAACTGATTTAATTACGGGAATATCCACACACACACACACACACACACACACAAACCCATACAACTATTATTCAAAAACCAAATTCTGTTTGAATAACAATTTTAAATTTTTTTCTTCGAAAGAACCCAACGGGTGGGGTCATACCAAAATAATTTAACCTATTAAACTATCATGTCAAAATAACTACATCCTCCAAATCATGATATGTGTATATTTATCCAATTAATACCCAACATTAATAAATATAAATATTCACAAAAGAATTAACCTATATAAAATGAATGGAACTAAAAATATATATAATTATAAATATATCCATTTACTCTTTGACCAAACATGCAAAAGGTTTGCATTTATAGCTAACTGCTTTAATTACGAGAATATCCACACACACACACACACACACAAACCCATACAAATATTATTCAAAAAACAAATTTTGTTTGAATAACAATTTTAATTTTTTTTCTTCGAAAGAACCCAACGGGTGGGGTCATACCACCGTGGCTAGTCCACGGTGGTGGTGGAGATCCCACCACTGTGGCTAGCCCACGGTGGGTGGGCCTCCCCACCACTGTGGGAGCCCATAGTAGGTGGGTCTCCCCACCATCGTGGGTAGCCCACGGTGGATGGGCTCCCACCCCCATGGATAGCCCATGGTGGGCGGGGTTACCCACCACTGTGGGTAAACCACGATGGGTGGGGGTTTCCCACCTTCGTGGGTTAACCACGACATCAATAATACACACAGTAAAAGAAATCACAGAAACATATCGCATATACAAGGTAAACAACAATATCCCATTCAATTATATATATATATATATCAGACAACAAAATGACAAGGAAACCCGATAAATTATTTGACAAGAGGATAATAATAAACTAATCGATTCCACAATCCCATATACAGATTCACCCAAGGAAATATGTTCTAACCCCCAATTTTGATTTTTTTTTTACAAATGAAAATCAACCATGAATTTGCATAACAAGATCACAGATATAAAAATTTTCCCCAATATCTTTTTTAAATCCGGAAACAGTATTCAAATCAACAATCCCAAATTAATTTTGGAAACCAAAGTCAACATAGAAGAATAAATCATTTTCTATAACAACCCCCATTTTCCTTATTTTTAAAAATCTAATCTCATAGAGAAATCAATATTTACATACAAATGAATCCATTTAGCAACAGTCCCCAAAATTTTTAATAAAAAATCCAATCCAATCCCGAAACCCATATATTTTCCCTAACACTGTAAATGATTTCCCCAATTTTAACAATCTAAAAACAAAAATCCCCAATTTATTTCTACAACTTGAAATGAATTTCTAACATGCAAGATGAGGGTAGAATTCCTACCTCAAAACGCTAACCAGAAAGACTGTATGAAGACAAAGAAGCTGCAATCTAGAAATCCTTGATCCAAACCAGAGAGCCAGCCAAATCCAAACCAAAAACCTCAACAAATACTTGCCAAGAAATTACAAAATACTCTCCAAAAATTCTAGCATACCCAAACAAATTCTCCTTCAAGAACTTTTCCAAAACCCCCAAAATTCTTCCCGGCAGAGCTTTCTGCGCAACCCCCAAAAGCACCCAAAAAAATATCTCCCTCCCAGCATGCGAGAATCCTTCATAATTAAAAACATTAATTCTTTTAAGTAACTCCCAACATGCACATAGGCAAAGAAATGTCGATAAAGAAAATAATTCCTTTTTAATTATTATTATTATATTTTATAAGAGGGGGGTAAAATTATTTAATTATTCTTTTGATAATACAAAGATTATTTTGTGAAGCCAACATATACAATTAATATATCTATATATCTATATATATATATATATATATATATATATATATATTAAACATGAATTTCTTGAGTTCAATAATTAAATATTTTATTAATCCTTTTTAATACTAAACTTGCACTAATACATTTTATTAATTAAGTAAATAATCAAAGTATTAAAGTACTATCTATTATTAAATTAAATATTTTTCTAGCAAAACTAAATAATTCACAAAAACCAATTTTATGAGGATGTCTGCAACAACATACACAGACACACACAAGGTCGAGACCGATTAGAAACAAGACTAACTATGACCACAAGGATACCTGACAAGGAGGTTGTGACTAGGGTCTAACCGATATCTCTTGTTACCACTTTACCATTGGGTTGGAGAGCACGCTCAGACCTGGAGATTCAGGTGGAGTCAATGCTTGGTACCTGCAGCTGCATCACCAAGAAAACATACATACATTTCACCAAAATATACATGCACACCGATGAAGGAGAATCATGACATTCCATGTCCCTCCAAAGTGGGTGATAGAAGATTATCCCCTCGCACCCCATACAGACTCATACCCATACAAGAAGACAATCACAAGATATAACTCATACAAAGTAGATATGTCAGCCCAAGGTCAGTACATAAGCAAATAATCTAACTTCCAAACATCCACAAGTAAATAATGCACAACCACCATTTATTAAAATCTGAAACATCATATCATAGAATCATGATTAGCGAGTATCATCCAATCACATGAACAACAGGGTCAAACTGGGTTAAGTAGAGTCTGATCGAGGGAGGGGCATTACATAGTTTCTACATTTATGTCTAAACCTCAACAAACTCACTTTAAAGTTGCAAAACTAATTTTGAGATATATTAAAGGAACTATTAATGATGCTTTATTTTATGATGAAAATTGTGATTTTACTTTAAAAGGATTTATTGGTTTAGATATAGGGGGAGATCCTAATGATGGGAAATCTACTTGTGGATATTATTTCTTTGTTGGTTCAGGTACCATTTATTGGAATAGTAAGAAACAACAATCTACTTCACTTGGCTCCATCGAAGCTAAATATAAAGGATGCACTAATGCCTCTAAAGAAGCCTTATGGCTTAGAAGATTACTTAAAGATTTGGGGCTACCTCTATAAGATCCAACACCTTTATATTGTGACAATCAAAGTGCCATTTCCTTGGCTAATAATCCTATCTTCCATGCAAGGACCAAACATATTGCTCTCCAACACCACTTTATTAGGGAAAAAATTGAAGACAAACAAGTTACATTTCTATATTGGAAGGGTGAAGATCAAGTTGCAGATATTCTAACAAAGCCACTTTGTAAAGAGAAGTTCCAATTTCACTGTAAAAATCTTGGATTGCAACCCATTGAAGGGTTTAATGTAAACTCCCCAAGTAAAGATTAAGGGGGGGTGTTAGAATATTTAATCTTTACTTGGCTTAGGTTTATTTGTATTTAGTTTGGGATATTCCTTTGGATTCCCTACATGTAATTTATCCTCTAGTAAATGTGTGAGGACAAGTCATTTGTTTTATTTTCTTTTATTAAAGAATATTAGATTTCTTCCTTAAGAGGATGTTGACACATTGCACACACATATTATGAATGGTGGAATTCATAAATATGGGAGTTACTTTGTATCTCCTCTCCTCATCTCTATTTAAGATATGCTTCTCCTTTTATTCTTCACTTTGGATATCATTGTAATGAGATTCTCTCTCTCTCTCTCTCTCTCACTTTAGGCTTTGCCTTCATTCATAATACATAAGGGGTTTTTCTTTGTTTTTCCCCTTTTAAAAGTTCGTGTGTCTCCTCTTCAAATTTTGGGTGATTTCTCTCAAGTTTTTCTCTACTTTGGTAACATTACTTCAATCAACATACTTACTTGGATTTATTTTTTCATTTTCTTGCTCTTGTATTTCCTTTCAACATCTTCTTTATCTTTGGAGTTTGTTCAAGATTAGTTTCTAGTGGTGTCTTAATTGTAACCTTCTATTGTGATTGTGTATGCACCTAATTGATTTGTGGCATCATCTTTCAAGGTCTTGGCGGCACATGAGCAAATTTCAGAGACATCATCACCGTTTTGCAAATGTGAAGTTGCTTAATATATCAGTATGGTTGTCATTGATGTCAACATACTAATTCTGTATTTTAATATTTGTTTTTATTTTGGAAATTTCTAATTTGTTGCAGATATACTCATGATGTGGTGACATGTTGTTGGATATTGATTTGAGAGTCTATTCTCATGTTTTGGTTATCTATAATATTCAATAATTGGTATCAGAGCTCTAATTCCTATAAAGTGAGACTAATCGCTTAAGAAGATCTGATGGCACATAGATTAACTATTCCTACCTTTGAAGAATATGACTATAGTTTCTAGAGAGTAAAAATGCGAGGATATTTGATTTCTCAAAATTACAAAACCTAAAAAAGTTGTGGAGACCAAGTATATGGTACCGGAAAATGGACCTACTACATCGGAAGAGATTGAAGCTTGTGAAGAGAATGGGTGAGCAAGGTATGTTATCTTTAGTGCTTAATCAAAAATTGAGTTGGCAAAGGTTGTTGCTTTAGATATTGCTTATGAAGTTTGGGAAAGATTGAAAAGTATCTATGAAGGAAATGAAAGAGTCAAACTATCTAAGATGTAGACTACTAAAGACACATGAAAATTTGAGAATAGAAGAAGGTGAAGGAGTTTCAAGCTACTTTCAAAAGGTTGACAGTGTCATGAATGAGGTCAGAGAGCTTGGTGGTGTCTTAGATGAGAAGGATGTGATACAAAATATCATGAGGACTTTACTGGAGTGTTACAATGACAAGATTTCAGCTATTGAGGAAACCTATGATTCATCAAAATTCACTAGAGAATAGTTGTTTGGCACCTTGACTACATTTGAGATGAGGAAGTTTGGCAAAGAAAAAGTAAAAATAGAGACAACCTTTAAAGTATCAAAAGTTGTAGATGAAGATTCAAATGAAGATGAGAGCCTAGATGAGATGAAAGCAAACTTTGTAAGAAAGCTAAAGAGAGGAATCGACAAGTACAAAAGGTATGTTGCCCCTTAAATGTTTTAAATGTGGAAAGATTGGTCATTATGCATCTAGATGTCCAGAAAGAGGATCTAAACAAAATTTTAAGGACAACAAAGAAAAATTCAATAAGAAAGCCTATTATGTTAGAGATGATGCTGGTATTTTAGATGATGAATCAAATTATGAGGATGGTGATTGTTTATTCTTGGTAGAATAAGATGGACCTAAACCTAATAATTCTAAGATTTCTGACACCGTGGCTTTAGCATTGCATGTTAGGAGAGATATAAATGAATGGTTGATTAATAGTGGATGTTAAAATCATATGACTGGTGAAAAACGCAAGTTTGTAAAGCTTAAAAAATATGATGGTGGTTCTATTAGATTTGGAGATGATCAGACTACTCAAATTGTTGGAATTGGTTCTATTACCTTTGATGGAAAGAATAAAACTAACAATGTTTACTATGTGAAAGGATTACAATCATGTCTTTCAGGATGGTGGTTGTGAGATTTGGAAGAAATTCGAAACCATTATTGATGTGGGAAAAAAGACAGGTGGAAACATGTATCAATTGGAAGTTGCTACAAGATAATGCTTATTATCGCAAATCAATGAAAGCTAGCTATGGCACCGAAGGATGTGTCATATCACTTTTGACAATTTGGTGAAAATTAGTATGATAAAAGTTGTGAGAGATTTGCCAAGACTGACTGAACTGAATAACAATATTTGCAGAGAATGTCAAGAGGGAAAGAAAACAAAAGGAACATTTAGAGGAAAGCAACCATCTATTGGAATCCAAGAACATTGAGAGGGGGGAGGGGTGAATCAGTGTTCTACCGGAATGATCAATTTTAACCTTATCAAAATATGCATTCACCAACCGGTATACCAGTACATATAAGATTGAAAGAAGTAAAGCAACCAATAACCCAATCACACAAATGAATACCATAACATAGAGAATTATACGTGGAAAACCTCAAAGAGGAAAAACCATAGCGGGATTTGTGACCCACAATATCAATCCATTGGCCATATGAAAAGATATTACAAAATATAGGGGTTTGCACTTGCAGGAAGGCTTACAGCCTAGAGCACACTACTCAATCACAAAAGGAGACTCACTAGCTACATACAAATCCAGACTACAATCCAGATAAATGAGTCAACTGCAAAGATAACATCTCCTATGCCTGAATACAGTTCCAGTTAAGCTTTGTTTGTTCCGATCTAAAACCCTAAACCCTTACTAGAATAACCTCCTAAATAAATGTCCTCACATACATGATCTCTCTTACATATCTCACATCTCTATTACATTACATAACCTTACTTATTCCAAAATGATCTAATCAACTGACCTATATACCCTTACAATCCTTCATGCCTTATGTCAGCTTACAAAAATAATTACAAAATGAACATACATGTCAGCTCAATTACATATATACATGAATATCAAAATCAATTGCTGATGCCAGATCTCCCAAAATGATGTCGGCCTCCAATACTAATAACCTGATGAAGTCATGTTAGCCTGCAATGCCGATAACCAAATAATTCCTTCCAACCGGTGAAGATACCTGCCGGTGCCGGTGAAGTGTCTTCTGATAAACAACCAAACCAAAATGTGAAATCCGAAACATGTTGCCATCAATGACAACATATTTAAACCAATCAAATGAGCGTCAATTGCCAACAATCTCCCCCTTTGGCATTGATGACAACACTCATGTAAAAAATTATAATGGTTTCCATCTATCGGTTTCATATTGAGACTGCTCCCCCTGAGCTGAATATCCATTTGAGATCATGACCAATATAAAATACTCCATACCTCCATATGGCCCGATGCCAAGAATATATTTTTCACCTATACTCCCCCTTTGACATCAATGCCAAAAAAAACACCAAAAACTGGGACGAAGAATGAAAGACTGTACAAAGAATGTCCCCAAATACCTTACCGGAGTTGAATATATTTGAAAATTTCCGGATATGCTTTCTCCAAAATATCTAGATAGGTATCCCAACCTGATTTGAGTTTTTCAGAAACAAATACAAGTCCATTAAGCATATGGGCATATGACTCTTTATCCTTAAGTTCTGCTGGTGTGGGCTTACCAACCACATCAATGCACTCCTTCTTATGTACACTTAATGAATCCAACCGAGGACTCACCAATCCTCTAAGACTTCTAGCTCTCCTTATGATTTTATCTTTTTCCCTCTCAAGAGATGAAACTTGAGCTTCCAAAACCAAAATATAACCATCAATAGATTTAGTCAAGGAATTTGAACCATCAAAAGAATTGACTATACCTACAATCTTCTCCTGAATATCCTTAATCCTTTTATTTGTCTCAGCTATAAGTAAACCTATGTTAGAACATACTCTATAAATATTAGTACACTACCTCAAAGCATTATCAATCAACTCCAGCTTATCATTAATCTCCTTCTTCTCTGACTCAATCATCTGATCAAATGTTTATCTCTTAGCATGTGTAAACCTCTCCAGTGCCTGCCGGTTTGACATCTGCTGTATAAAATTGAAAGTCCTTTGAATTGTGCCCTATGATTATTTTAAGCTTGTTGAATGGGCTTGCTTCTTTGTCAATTTTTCACTCTAGGACAAGTCTATGCAAAATAGTGATAGACTGATCAATAAATCCTTTGTCCAGAGATCCTTCCTTCAACATCTTCTATGCACCCATCATCACGAGCTCAGTAGAACTCATCTCGGCAATGCTTTTGTTTTCAACCTGCGAGGTGTCAATTAACAACAATGAAAGGCTCACTACCGGTTCCCTACTGGATTCCCCTTTCTTCTCCTCTGATGGTTTAACTTTTATAGCTTCCTCTCTTGCATCGGTGGCTTCGCCACTTGGTGCAGTTTCAGTTATTGTCGGTTCCTCCTCATGAACTATGACCTCAACCTGTACATTTGGATCCGGAGGACTATTGTCCTCAACATTAGTAACCTATACACTCTCTAATTCTGCTAGTATCTCAACATTTTCCTGTACATTAGTTTCTACCAGGGGCTCTATATCCAATATCTTAATATTTTTTAAAATTGTAGATGTGGAACCCATTATACCTTTACCTTTCCCTTCAACCGAGATGTCTGTAGTGTTAGTTTTAGCTTTTGGTGAAGTATACAAACTAGGGTTTGATGTAAATAATTGAACCCATGCCTTGTAGGTCTCCTTGACTATCTCATTAACCCTACCTAACATAAGACTGATTATCCTATGCTTGCTGTGAAATATTTTCCTATCTACAACCTCAAGAGTCCCGTTCAACTCCTCTGGAGTAATAGTTGCACAAGTAGACAATAGCTCTTGAATATTTATATGCTTGTTCTCCTCCATTTCTGATAATCTTCTCACATCTAATTTTTCATATAATTGTGCCGGTATTTGATTTTTAATTTCTAACAAGGCTTATGCACTCTCTGATTCTGCCAGTATCTCAACATTTTCCTGTACATTAGTTTCTACCAGGGGCTCTATATCCAATATCTTAATATTTTTAAAAATTGTAGACGTGGAACCCATTATACCTTTACCTTTCCCTTCAACCGAGATGTCTGTAGTGTTAGTTTTAGCTTTCGGTGAAGTATACAAACTAGGGTTTGATGTAAATAATTGAACCCATGCCTTTTAGGTCTCCTTAACTATCTCATTAACCCTACCTAACATAAGACTGATTATCCTGTGCTTGCTGTGAAATATTTTCCTATCTACAACCTCAAGAGTCCTGTTCAACTCCTCTAGAGTAATAGTTGCACAAGTAGACAATAGCTCTTGAATATTTATATGCTTGTTCTCCTCCATTGCTGATAATATTCTCACATCTAATTTTTCATATGACTGTGCCGGTATCTGATTTTTAATTTCTAACAAGGCTTTCTTATATATATATATTTAAATACAATAAAACAACTTCCTCAACTTCTCTCTGTTCATCATCATCTAAATGCTCATAATAAAATTGCACATTTTTCAACATACCATCCTTAGTTATTTCATCTACTAATTTTGCACAAGTCTTGGGTGGAATAATAGTTACCGTACTAGATGTAGACACCCAAAATTGTCATGTCTAATTAAATAAATATTTTATTTATTTAATTATCTAAGCCTAATTCCTCTATTAATTAAATAAATCTTTATTTATTTAATTAATTCATTTATCCTCTTTTAGCCTTATTTCTCATTTAAATAAATACATTTATTTATTTAAATTATCCCTTTCCTAAATTAAATAAATATTTTATTTATTTAATTGTTCTACTTCTTCTATTAATTAAATAAATCTTTATTTATTTAATTAATTCATTATCTTTTTCTACACATGACACATGTCATTCATCTCTTAATTCACACACTACCTACCTCTTTCATTATTTTGGTATTTCTTTTACCTACCCTCTAATCCTAGCCGACCTCTCTTTTTACACCTCTCAATCTTATCCCTCCATTTCATATTGTGTCTTCTATTTAAGAAGATGCTTTCTTCATTGTCAAACCCTAATGACTAATGACTGATTTTGGAGTACTTGGCTACACTACGATCCTACTTGCAACCACATTCCGTTCTTTGTTGAGCTCTTGTGCATATAAAAATCTGAGGGCAAATATATCAAGCAAGATCAATGGAGATAGGAAGAATGGAGATCAAAACCCTATTGGACATGTGATGGTATAATCTTTGTGATTTTGAGTTATTTTGCATTGTCTTAGGTTATCTTCATATGTTATGGTGGATCCTTGTTCATTGTTAGGCTAGGGTTTGGTGGTTGAATTCATTTAGTCTTTCAATATTGTTATTATTGTTATGATACTTACACTCAAAGACCCTCATGGAGGCCCTATGCTCAAATACATGCTCAAGGTATAGATCCATCAAGACAAGTGGATACTCAAGGACATCCTCAAAATTTTGACACAAGGAGACCTCATGTCAAAATTGGGGGCAACACAATGGAAAATGAAAGGCCTATTGAATATGGTTTATACACACAAAATAGATATGGGGTCCCTCAACAAGAAGTTATGCCAAGTGCTCCATACATGTCGCAACAATATAGACCTCCATATGGACATGTCTACGATCAGTATCATCCATACATGCAACAAGCTCCTCCTCAAATGGGTGTTTCAAACATGGGGTATGCTACAAGAAATCCATCTCCTCCCAAGAATAATTTGGAGCAACAAATTAGAGATCTACAAAAGAAAATGGAGGACATGAGTACACCAAAACCTACATACACTATGAGAGATATATGTCCTTATCCCTTTGATAAGAGCATTCCAATGCCTCCATTTCCTCCACACTTTGTAATGCCAAAATTTGACAAATATAGAGGGAGAGGAGACCCCAAGGCACACATAAGACAATTCTTCACAGCTTGCATTGAGATAGCGGCAGAAGAAACATACTTAATGAGGTTGTTCCCACAGAGCTTAGGAGATCAGGCTATGGAATGGTTTTCTCAATTACCTCCTGGTATTAAGTCATGGGGCG
This sequence comes from Cryptomeria japonica, assembly GCF_030272615.1. Lineage (NCBI taxonomy): Eukaryota > Viridiplantae > Streptophyta > Pinopsida > Cupressales > Cupressaceae > Cryptomeria > Cryptomeria japonica. The sequence goes on from NC_081407.1 coordinate 370,420,417, forward strand.
ATTTGGCAGAAGCTTTCATTCAGCATTTCTCTTACAACATTGAAACAGATGTCTCAGTTACTACCTTGTGCAATACTAAACAAAAGGAAGGAGAATTTCATATTGTGTCTTCTATTTAAGAAGATGCTTTCTTCATTGTCAAACCCTAATGACTAATGACTGATTTTGGAGTACTTGGCTACACTACGATCCTACTTGCAACCACATTCCGTTCTTTGTTGAGCTCTTGTGCATATAAAAATCTGAGGGCAAATATATCAAGCAAGATCAATGGAGATAGGAAGAATGGAGATCAAAACCCTATTGGACATGTGATGGTATAATCTTTGTGATTTTGAGTTATTTTGCATTGTCTTAGGTTATCTTCATATGTTATGGTGGATCCTTGTTCATTGTTAGGCTAGGGTTTGGTGGTTGAATTCATTTAGCCTTTCAATATTGTTATTATTGTTATCCATTTTCACCATATACATTTTGGCACGCCCGGTGGGACTCTTGTCCCTTTGCATTTAACATTTTTGTTGCAGATTTTGCATTTTTGAAGTTGCAGATCGGACAATTTCGATGACATTTTAGGTTTTTTCCGCGTCTGCGAGTGTTCGGATCACATTTTTGTGTTTCAGAAGCGTCTGTGATATCGTAAATCGCGCCTGTGTTTTTGCCAGATTTTTATTTTTGCAGGTTTCTGGAATCGCGTCTGAGAATTTTAACCGCGTCTGCGCTGGATCTTATCGTGTCTGCATTCGGGAGAGGCGTCTGTGACCTCTGATTGCGTCTGTGAATCACAGAACAACGTCTGTGTTGCGCAGACGCGTCTGTGTTTGGTATAAGGGCGTCTGTGCATTCTGTTTTGTAAATTTTTCAAGTTTCTTCGATTCGGATTTTCGAATTTTGTACTTAGGGTTTCGGATCTGGTTTATTTTCGGCTAACCCTTGCAGATCTAGCTAACTTAGTTTTGTGCAGCTTGCTTTGGAGGCAAATACGTTTTTGTTGAAGGCCCCTTTTCACAAAGTCTTTTTGGGTTTTCTAAAATTTACCTAACTTGTGTGCTTGTAGGAAGGGGTTATCATTTGAAACAACCCAAACTACTAACAATTTTGTTGCAGGGCCTTAGCTAAGGTTTTGTAATTTTATTGTGTGCCTTGTTTTCATAGCTTAGCAAACACTTCAATTGGTGCACTAAAATTGAATCATTGTCTTTTGTGTCTTGAGCAATAGGCTCTTTTTGTTTATTCTTTAGAGGGCCTGTCTTCTTGTGTGGTCATTAGGACTACTAGTGAGAAGAGAACGACCCAAGTGGTAGCGAGGAAAACCCACCTCATCCAAACCACTATAATCAAATGTATTCATGGTGAAAACTATGGATAACGTGTGCTGATTAGTTCATACCGACACTATGTCTCCCCATAAACCCGTTTGATCAAATTTATTTGATCATTTGTAGGGCGTAACCCCTACCGGCTGGGAGCCTTCTATATTTACAGAGCTGAAAGTGCCGCATGTATGGCCACATGAGCGGATGCCCTTACTAGCACCTCTTTGTTTTAGATGCCAAAATCCTTCTAGTTGTTGAGGCAGGAGGTCGGACCTCTGGTAGCGGCCCACACACATACGGTTCTTAGTAGAGATACAAAGTTCGCCATGGGGAGTTTTCATGGGGACTGATGCTTGGCTGACCCGAGAAGTGAGTGTCGAGGGTGGAGCCAGTGAGGTCAAGCATCTAAGTATCCGCTCTGAATAGCGTAGCCTCGGGGGTAAAACCCTATGTGGGATCAACAACTATTGTCTTGGCCAGCCCTAAGATTTGTGCTTGTCTTATGCTAAACACTCAAACATTCAAGGCAAAACAGCAAAAAATTGTGTCTTTTGTGTCTTCAAGTGTATGCAAAAAACTTTTTACATCAAACAACACACTTTTGGAGTCTAAACAGTTTGCAAACATTGAGTCATCAACATTGTGTCCTCTTGTCACGAAAAACAGTCGAAAAATCAGATTTGGTCACAACAAAACAACTTCACAGATAGGAAAAATTGCACTAAGGTTACAGAAACGCGTCTGTGTCTGTTCTAATCGCGTCTGTGTCGGATAAGCGCGTCTGTGAAGTACAGAATAGCATCTGTGTTTTTAACAGCGTCTGCGTCAAACAGAGTAGCGTCTGTGTCTGGAAAACGCGTCTGTGAAGTATACAGGGGCGTCTGTGTTAGGATTTGAAAACTTTAACAGTTAAGCAAACAAAGAAAATCAGTTTCGGCATACTTGAGCTTCTTAGGTTGTCTCTTCAGGTTTCATCTAGCATTCAGCCTGTTCTAAGGTCTCACATAGTCTATCATTGCTTCATACCTCATTTTACATTCACAATTGTCTAAACTTGAGTCAAAAGGTCACTTGCTTGTCCTCATCATACTTTTTCAACACACTACATACAACAACACTTTTCTAAGTGGTCCCTCATCAAGGTTTCTTACCTTTGGGTCTCATTTGGTCTTACTTAGAGTCAAGGTCAGCTTACCTCATCAAGAGAAACAATCCTCTCTTTGGAAGTCACACCTACTCTACTACTTACATACTTGGTCTTACACTTTGGACATTGCAAGTACACCTCAAGATTCATTTACACTTCATACAACTCTTGGTCTTCCATACTCTTGTCATTTTTCATCTAGTTTCTCACATCTTGGTCTAACACCTAGTTCATGGTTGAAACCTACCTTCAAAAATCTAGGAGAATAGCTAAAGAAGCTCAAGAGTCCGTAAACATGAGCTCTTATGAGTATGACAATGATCTATTCTACAATCCTGAGCACACTACATTACCAGACATGAATGTTTATAGACACAATCCAAATGTGGAAAGCGCAAAAACTATAAACAACAATGCTACACACAATGACACAGTGGACAATTCTTCAATACTATCAGCAGACATACAAGAATCCATAATGGATCCTCAATTCAATAGATTGGTTGAAGAGATAATGAGGAGAGATTGTCAATACTTTTTAAACATGATGGCACAAAGTGGACCTAAAATACCACATGATTTTGACTTATCTCAACTTATGGAAAGTCGACCTTCACAACAAGCTCAACCTAACATGGATCAAAGGAGACCAAATAGTGGAGGAAATAGAGGACCAAATAATATGATGCCGGAGTCACCATCAGTTTTGCTTCAAAAACCAGCAATCCCACATACACAAGCTCAAGCATATGATACTTACACTCAAAGACCCTCATGGAGGCCCTATGCTCAAACACATGCTCAAGGTATAGATCCATCAAGACAAGTGGATACTCAAGGACATCCTCAAAATTTTGACACAAGGAGACCTCATGTCAAAATTGGGGGCAACACAATGGAAAATGAAAGGCCTATTGAATATGGTTTATACACACAAAATAGATATGGGGTCCCTCAACAAGAAGTTATGCCAAGTGCTCCATACATGTCGCAACAATATAGACCTCCATATGGACATGTCTACGATCAGTATCATCCATACATGCAACAAGCTCCTCCTCAAATGGGTGTTTCAAACATGGGGTATGCTACAAGAAATCCATCTCCTCCCAAGAATAATTTGGAGCAACAAATTAGAGATCTACAAAAGAAAATGGAGGACATGAGTACACCAAAACCTACATACACTATGAGAGATATATGTCCTTATCCCTTTGATAAGAGCATTCCAATGCCTCCATTTCCTCCACACTTTGTAACGCCAAAATTTGACAAATATAGAGGGAGAGGAGACCCCAAGGCACACATAAGACAATTCTTCACAGCTTGCATTGAGATAGCGGCAGAAGAAACATACTTAATGAGGTTGTTCCCACAGAGCTTAGGAGATCAGGCTATGGAATGGTTTTCTCAATTACCTCCTCGTATTAAGTCATGGGGCGATTTGGCAGAAGCTTTCATTCAACATTTCTCTTACAACATTGAAACAGATGTCTCAGTTACTACCTTGTGCAATACTAAACAAAAGGAAGGAGAATCTTTCGCAACATTTTTACAAAGATGGAGAAACTTAGCTAGCAGATGCTCTTGTGAAATCCCGCAGAAACAAATGGTGGAGATGTTCACACAAAACGTTAATAAGGCTATTGGCTATGATATCAGAAAAGCTTGTTTGTCTACATTCAAGGACGTTATTGAAAAGGGCCTAGCAACAGAAAAGGTCTTAATTGAACAAGGAGTTATCAAACTATTCAAAGAAAACAAAGAGGACTTCAAAGGAAAGGACAAACCAAAATTTTGGAATAAGAACAAGAACACAGTTAATGATGGTGTTGTTGATGCCAACACTGTGAGACCCAAGTTCGTCTTTTCTGGATCAAGTTCTACCAACAATCAGGTGAACACTCAAACAACTTCTAGACCACGAAGGAAGTACACTCCATTGGGAGAACCACTTGAATCAGTATTCAAAAAGCTTGTAGCAAACAAAGTAATTACAGTTCCAGATTTTCCTCCTTATGAACCAAAGGTCAAACCGAATTGGTGGAATGATGATGAATTTTGTGAGTTTCATAAGAGAAAGGGTCATAAGACAAGTAATTGCCATCGATTGAAAAACATTGTACAAGATCTCATTGACAGAGGAGATATTGAGATTGAGGGACATTCATCTAACCAAGAACATGAGGTGTTTAAAGAACCATTCCCAAAACATGACAAAGGAAAAGGCAAAGTCATAGATGATCAAGCTAATTACACTAGAGCACCTTACAATTATGATTCTACTATCAATCACATCTCAATGGACAATCATATCTCTACCATTACTATCAAAAACAAAAATCCTGAGAATCCTTCTCAGAAACCCAAAATTGTCCTAAAAGGTGTGGGATCTTCGTCCGAATCTACCTCTGAATGTCATGTTACAACCCGTCGAGGTAAGATCACTTTGCCAGGTGCCTCTACTAAGAATACCAATCTTTCATCAACCAAGCCTGAGTACGACCTTGTAGAACAATTAGGGAAAACACCCGCGCTCATCTCCATTCTGGAACTTCTACGTATATCCCCTGCACATAAAGCTATCCTTGACAAAATCTTGAGAGATACTGCCATCCCTACTGATCTGAACGTGGACCAGTTTCAAGCCATGGTAGGATACCTATCCATTCCACACTCCCTCACATTTACAGAAGCCGATGACGCCTCCATAAGTCAACCACATAATGCACCTCTACATGTTGAAGCCTTCATACATAAACATCGAATAAAGCGAGTCCTGATAGATGGAGGAGCAGGTCTTAATATTTGTACATTGAGCACCATAAGACAATTGGGATACTCTGACAAGGCTGTGAATGCTACAAACCAAATCACCATCAAGGCTTATGATGATGAAGAGCGCTCGTCCAAGGGCACAGTCACCTTACCGCTAAGAATAGGGCCAGTCACAAAGGATGTGGTTTGTCAAGTCCTAGATCTTGATCTCACATACAACATATTGCTAGGACGTCCTTGGATTCATGAAATGAGGGCAGTCCCATCAACATACCATCAATGCATAAAGTTTCCTCATAATGGAGTCGAGGTAACAGTCAATGGTGATCCAAATCCATTCATATATTGTAATAACTTGAGATCACATACTGAGACTATCATTCCCAGCAATCGTGAGGCTACTCCTTCTTCAACATATATTGATCCTGAGTCATTAAAGCCCTCGACATCCAAACAAGGTGAACTTAGAGGCAAGTTTCAAGACAAAGGCATGGGAGAATACACTTTGAATCAAACAATGTTTTTACGACAAGTCATGACCTCTCCCAAGGAATATGGGAGGCCACATCCTAACAAGCAAATCTCCATCATGATGCTCAAATGGGATCCTACCATCTTTCAAAAATGGGGTGAACTAGAAGAAGAAAATTTATATAAAATGCTCTATAAGGACGTTGAAGAGGACACACACGATCAGATTATTATACCCTGTGAGAACTATGGCAAAGGCTTCAAAATTTTGCAAAGATTCGGGTATGATGGAAAAAGCCCTCTCGGACTACGCAAAGAAGGTGTCATGGAGCCCTTACAACCTGAGCTAACTACAAGAAGGGAACGCTCCAAGGGGCTTGGTTTTCTGAATCCCAGACTACATAATAAAAGAACAAAAGAGGTATGGCGAATTAAAGTTGCCGAAGTTCAACAAGAGGATTATCCTTCCACAGACTCCAATGAGTGGGAATGGGGTTCAGACAAATCCTCCAGTGACTGTGAGCTCACTGAAACATTCAGAGAGCCAGATGAACCCACAGAGGAGGAGGAATTTTACAAAAAGTTCAGAGTTGGTCAAAAACCAACCCATAAGGATCCCGTACAAGCTTCGTTTCAAGGTCCTAGGTCAAAATCACATAGGATGAGGACACCTATCCCAGAAGGCTCTACTAGTGATGACAATTTGGATTCGCTCACGATCGAAACTGATGAGGAGAGTGCCATCGATGACTTCGACGATTGCCTTGACATACCTGAATATAACCACATCTTCACTATTAGTCCAGCAAACTTTGAAAACACTAAAGACCTTCCCCTTGTTCACCCCCAACTCATTGACTGGGATCATGAAGGACCAGCACAATTTGATACATTTCAAAATGACGAAGCTATTATCGACTACCTTGGCATTCAAGATGATCTTCCCCTTGGAGACCACAAAGCAGGATACGCCATAGAGCTCAACAACGTGGCATACTTTGGTGAGGGTGTCGGACCTTCCAGTCGTAAAAATGTGAAAATAAAAACAAAACAAGGGTCTTATGGTGAAAACCACACTGTGGCGCTATCTGACCCCAAAAAAGTAAAAAGAAAGGATGTATCTAAGGGTGAAAACCTCTCTGAGGCGCCCGAAGATGGAAGGCTCGACATTCTCCCAGCATCATACGAGGAAAAATCATCCATGTTGGTAGAAGAGACTATGAAGACAAACATTGGTACAGCAGAGGTTCCACATAACATATTTTTGGCTCAATCATTGACAGAGGCCGAGAAAGAAAGATTCATAAGCTTCTTTAAGGGACGACAAATCAACTTCGCATGGTCTTATGCTGATATGCCTGGGCTAGACCCCGATTTAGTAATGCATCATTTAACAGTCAAACCGGGGGCAAAACCAGTAAAACAGAAATTGAAGAAAATGCACCCACAAGTGGCATTATTAGTCAAGGCAGAGCTGGAGAAATTACTGGATGTCGGATTCATACGCCCAATTGATTATCCTGAATGGATTTCCAACTTAGTACCTGTTAGCAAACCAGATCGCAGCATCCGAATATGTACAGACTTCAGAGATATCAACAAGGCTTGTCCAAAGGACGATTTCCCATTACCAAACATTGATTTAATTGTTGATCTCGCAGCAGGCCATGAGATGTTATCCTTAATGGATGGATTTTCTGGATATAATCAAATCAGGATAGCACCCGAGGATCAACATAAAACATCATTCACTTGTCCATGGGGAACCTTCTGCTGGAATGTCATGCCCTTTGGGCTGAAAAATGCAGGTGCCACGTATCAACGAGCCATGACTACTATCTTCCATGATCTCATGCACATAACCGTGGAAGATTATGTTGACGATCTTTTGGTTAAATCAATAGACAGAAATACACACTTGGACATACTTTCAGTTGCTTTTGATCGGTTGGAAAAGTACAAGGTAAGATTAAACCCAAAGAAATGTGTCTTTGGAGTAACCTCCGGGAAGCTCCTAGGATTCATTGTGTCTAAAAGAGGAATAGAAGCTGATCCAGCAAAGGTCAAGGCTATCTTGGACATGCCGCCACCCAAGAATATCAGTCAACTTCGATCTTTACAAGGGAGACTCCAGTCCATATGAAGATTCATAGCACAACTTGCAGATAAGTGTAACCCTTTCCAGCACCTGCTACACAAAAACATCAAGTTCAAATGGGATGAGAACTGTCAACAGGCTTTTCAGGCGCTCAAAGATTATCTGTTGAACCCGCCAGTTTTGATGCCACCAATTCCAGATCAACCATTGCTACTTTACATATCAGCTACTCCGACAGCACTGGGGGCACTCCTAGCACAGCAAATACCTGACGGCAAGGAAAAAGCAGTCTACTATATCAGTCGCACATTGGTGGGATATGAGCTAAACTACACACCGATCGAGCATGCATGTCTCGCTGTGGTCTTTGCTTCACAAAAATTACGACATTATATGCTCACTCACAAGACTAAGTTGATTGCCAGAATTGATCCACTAAAATATCTTCTCAACAAAGCTACACTTACTGGGCGGCTGGCCAAGTGGGTAATGATTTTGAGTGAATTCGACATTGAATACGTGGACAGAAAAGCTATAAAAGGACAAGCCATCGCAGATCAACTGGCAGATGCTCCCATGATAGATGATGTTCCTCTACAGTCAGAATTTCCAGATGAGTCCATTCTAACGATATCACCTGCAAAGCCATGGCAATTATATTTTGACGGCTCATACACACAGCATGGGGCAGGAGCAGGTATACTCTTTATAACTCCCCAAGGTGATTCTATACCAAAGTCATACCGCTTATCATTTCCTTGCACTAACAATATAGCGGAATACGAGGCATTAACAACTGGGCTCAAAATTGCAGTTCAGTGGAAGATCCAAGAGCTTCGTGTTTTTGGGGATTCTCAACTGGTCATCCGTCAAGCAACTGATGATTATCAAACAAAAGATGAAAAGCTAATGCCTTACAAACAACTGGTAGATGAGCTGAAACAACACTTTGCAAAGATAGAGTTTGAGCAGATACCAAGAGAACAGAATCGTGCTGCTGATGCCATGGCTACAATTGCTTCGCTCATTGATCTATCGCAAAATGAGACCTGCTATGAGTTCCTGGTAGACAACCTGCTGATTCCGTCATATGAGATCACTCCTACGGAAATGATATGTATTGTTGGTCCTGAATCCCAGTTATATGGTTCCATATTCACATACCTTCGCGACAATATCTTACCTCTCGATCTATCGAACAACCAACGCCGCACTTTCATTCGCCAATCCTCCCGATACGTTATCCTAGCTGATATCCTATATCGACGAGGTCTAGATGGCACCCTTCTTAGATGTTTAGAGAGTGACGAAGCTCAGATTGCGTTACGAGAAGTGCATGAAGGGATATGTGGTCCGCATACTAGTGGTCCTACCTTGGCCAAGAAACTCATCAGGACTGGATACTACTGGCCTACTATGGAAAAAGATGCATATCAGTTTGTCAAGAAGTGTAAGCAGTGTCAAATTCATGGAGACCTTATACATGCACCAGCACAGGAACTACAACCACTTGCATCTCCTTGGCCCTTTTGTCAGTGGGGACTTGATCTCATAGGCAAGATTCACCCTCCTTCTTCCAATGGACATAAATTCATTATCACAGCCACCGAGTATTTCACAAAGTGGATTGAAGCCGTACCTCTCACACAAGTTACTGGGAAACAAATCGCTAGTTTCATCCTGAACTACATCATTTGCCGATATGGGATTCCTACTTCCCTTATTACTGATAACGGGCGTCCTTTCAAAAATTAGGATGTTCGTGAACTCTGTGAGCACTTCCATATCTCCCATCGTTTCTCCACACCATATTATCCCCAAGGTAATGGCCAAGCTGAGGCGTCTAATAAAACAATTCTCAAAATCCTTAAGAAGACAGTCGACGACGCTGGCCGTAACTGGCATATCCAACTCAATCCTGCACTTTGGGCCTATCGCACAAGTGTCCGCACACCTACAGGAGCTACACTCTACTCACTTGTCTACGGCTCTGAAGCCATCTTGCCTCTTGAGGTCGAGCTACCTTCTTTACGGGTCTCCTTGAGAAACATAATCAATGATGAAGACTACAGGGTCTCTCGCTTACAAGAACTAGAACTGCTGGAGGAACGAAGGCACATTGCTTTTAATCATCTCAAGGCTTACCAACAATGAATGAGTCGCAATTACAATCACAAAGTCAAGCCTCGCACATTTGAGGTAGGTGACTTAGTCCTCAGAGAGAACCCCAAGAATCAGCAAGACAGAGATAAGAAGGGCAAGTTCGAACCAAACTGGCTTGGTCCTTACATCATCAAAACAGTATATGGATCTGGGGCATATCAGCTCTCAACTACAGAAGGTGAAACCTTGGAGGATCCTATCAACAGCATGCACCTTCGCAGGTTCTACACATAAGCTCTTTGGAATATCCTAATTCAAAAATACAAAAAAAATCAAAAAATTTCAAAAATATAAAAAAAAAAATTATAAAACAAAAAAATCGTTACTTGGTGAAAACCTGGCAAACAGGCGCCTTGTGACAACAAAAAAATTGAAAAATCGAAAAAGTAAAGAGAAATAATTTCGTCCAACGGTGAAAACCACTTCGGTGGCACCCTGGGCAAGTACCATGGTGAAAACTGGGTCACCAGCGCCATGCGTAGAGACTTTGCTCCTCCATCCTTCAGGATTCTCTTTCATCCTTTCACTTTGCACACACTCACAACCAATTCAGCCATAATAAACTTACCCAATCCCATCATGGCTTGTTATTGATCTACCCAAGATTGGTTAGCCATTCATAATAAACATCCCTTTTCACATCCCTTTCCATCCATAATAAATCAGATCCTATCTGTGACTACGACCAATCCTACGTCTAGTAATGGGTGTGGAACTGAGAACATCACATGTTTCGAGGAGTACAGTTTCTTCCAGCTTTCTTTAGTCTATCCGCGCACAGTCCGCAATAAAGCAACATTTGCATCACAGATCCACAATAAAGTTTCATTTTCTCCGCAATAAAGTATCAGTTTCATGGATTCAGTCAGTTTCAGATGAGACACAGCAGCAACAATGGGCTTCAACAAATCAAATCTTTCAACAGACTCAGACAACATATGGTTCAGTGCTATCTATCCTTTTTGTGAAAGTGAACATTGTGACCACAATCAAATAAGACTTAAACAAGTGACAAGAGACACTAAAATTGAGGACTACAGTGGATGTTGGTGTCGAGTCTTGGTTTTCTTTTGATTTTATCTTTTGGTGACATGTCTTTTAGCTTTTCCGGGATGTCTTTGACTAGAGATTCTATCTCCAGGATGTCTTTGACTAGAAAGGCGAGGATGGGGTATCGTCACCTATCTGCATTTGCTGTCTGTGGATTGTCTCTTAGTAATGCTATGACTTGTCCAAGGATATGAGGACACTGTGAGTCTAGTATGAATTGGGGCATTCCTTGTTTGTGACTGTCTTATCTCCATGCAAACAGGTACAATGACTTTCTGGGTCGAACAAATGCCTCGATTGTCATAACCTATTCTGCCATAATAAAGCTCAATGATGATAATGCACAAGAAGCTCTTTCACTTTCATATCTTTTGTCTTTCATCCCCCTTTCTTGATTGACTTCCATCATCCTTCTCGAGTCCGCGTAGCCCGCTGTCACATGACTGAGTATAAGGACACACCAAAAACATTTGCATTTCATATAGTTACACCTGCATCACCACATATAAGCATTTCATACATACATATAGATATCACAATTGCATCACATCCTGCATACAACACATGTTAGCACATCTCACATTTTCATTATGTAAATAATCATTTGCATTATCATATTCATTTGCATTACATACATTCACATTTGCATCATGCATCATATATACAACATAAAAGAACAAAAATATATTGCATTACATCATATAAGCATCCATTCAAATAAGAAACATCTCATCACATAAGGTACACATGCACATAGCTGCCGCAAAAATAAATCATCTCATATATAATCAAAATGTGTCATGATACAATGATGTCAAAAGAATCATATGGCTACAAAAGAATCACCCGCAGGTGTCTACAATACAAAAAAATGATACATATACTAATACAATGGGGAGCCCTCTATGGCTATGATGAACTCCCTCCCTCGGAGCTGCCTGGCCTCGACGGAGTCTGAGCTATAGATGGACCCACTCCAGGATCCCCCTGTCTCTCTGGTGGTGGTGGAGGACCCATAACCCCACCGCTGGATGCCTGCCTCCTGCGACTCCCTCCCGTAGCCGTCACTGTGCGCGACGATCTATGGAAGCTCCTCGCCCGCTGATCTGCTGGCACGGCAGCATAGTACATATCCCTCCAATAGGCGATCTCCTCTCCGACTCGCAGCACATATGCGTAGCCTGCCCCTACATCCTCTGCTGCCCGCCTCCCCGCCCTCAGAGCTATCTCGGCCTCAGTATATCTCTGGATGACCTGGTCCCTCTCTCGCTCTGTGTCCCTGAGCCTGATCCTGAGGTGATCCCTCTCCCGCACCAAATCCTCAATCTCATCTGCCTGGCCCTGGCAGATCTCTCACAGCCTTAACAGCTCATCCTCCTCAGGATCTCCGCCCTCAGCCTCTGCCTGTGGCTCCTCCTCTACAGGTGCTTGTCCCTGTGCCTCTGCCTGCACCTGTCTAGGTGCCTGAATAGGTACCTGTGCCTGTATCTGTCCCTGTCCCTACACCTGTCCAGGTCCCTGTCTAGGACCTTGTGCTGCTGGTACCTGTAGGGGTACTCCACCCCGACCCCTCACCACCACCTGGGCTGGTCTCTTCTGTCCTCCCTCCCTTCGAGGTGCTACTCGCCTCTCCCCCACCACTCCTCTCCACCTCCGTCTGCCCCTGCCTCCATCTCCTCCACCATCATCATCATCATCCCCCCCCACCTCTCCCTCCAGCAGCTCTCCCGGATCTGTCAATCTCGGAAAGGGATGCTCTGCCCAATACGCAGAGTACTCTGCGTCCATCCCGGCATCCTCTACCTCCGGCCACATGTCCCATGGTAATGGCATCATCTCCGCCAGCTGTGTCATGGCCTGATCATATGATAGCAGTGGCCCGAACTGTACCTGATCTCTAATTGTACGGGCATACATGCCCGAGCCTCGTGGCATCCGCTGAATCCTGCCAAACTGCCTACATACCCTGTCAACAAGCTGCCTCTCCAGAATATAGGGCGTCCGCCCAATCAGATACCTTCTCCTGAATGCATAGGGTAGCTCCAATGCGTCGTCATCCCACTCCTCGCACCCCAGGTACGGCCTCCAGATAACGATGTCTATGTCATCTATGACGCGCCTCCAATGCTCCAATCTACCAATCCGAGGCTGGGATGTGATCATGTCGTACAAATGCACGAAGCTCCGTCCCTGCCCTCTGCCTCTGAAGTGGATCGGCCGTGTGATGGGAAGGTGCTCATATGCCCACACTTGAAGGAGAGTCACTCCGCAGCCCAAGCCCACTGATCTGTGATACACAAACTGATGCAGCTCATAGTACAAATGGGCCAGGACACATGGCCCCCATGCATACCTGGTGTGCTCTATCATCAGTCTCTCCAATGCCCCTCCCCAGCCAACTGCCAATCCTCGTGTGGCTCTGTCCGGACATAAATACCCATTGATAGCTCCCCCAATAACAGCCGACAATGCTAAACCTGTGGCGGTCATGGTATCCCAGGCCACGTGACCTGCTCGCATCTCCAAACCGGGATCCTGAAACACCCGTCTCAATGCCTCCCTATCACCGTCACGATCGTATGGAATCAACTCTCCATCGATCGGGATATGCAGTATCCTGTACACATCCTCCAATGTCACTGTCATCTCACCCATCGGCAGGTGAAACGTGCACGTCTCAGAGTCCCATCTCTCAGCCAACGCAGTCAGCAACCTCGTGTTTGCCCGAAACTCAGGCACAAATAGCACATGTGTAAGACCCATCTCCTCAATGGAAATCCTATCCTGGATCGACAACTCTGGTCGCAATCTCTGTGTCGACGGGAATCTTTCCCGTGACTCCAGCATAGGCAGATACTCCTGCAGTCAACCAATCAATCATATCAGTTATCGTGGCATTCACTGTTTATCACAAAATGCTACTTGCTACCTAAATGCATACGCTTACCTATCCTAGTGACACTCACTGTTCATCACAAAGTGTTGCTATCTACCCTAGTAGTGCTCCCTGTTCATCACAAAGTACTACGTGTGTGACATTCCTTGTTTATCACAAAGTGTCACTCACATTCGCACTCCCTGTTCATCACAAAGTGCTGCCTATCTTGGTGCTCCCTGTTTGTCACAAAGTGCCTTGATCTATCCTAGTCTTCCTAGAGGACCTGCTTGAGTGTATCCTCTCAGCAGTTTATCCAATCGACAGCGTATGTTCATCACAGAACTGCCGATTTGACCTAAAAGACTAAACTTATGCATTTTGACACATAAACGCGCTTTAAACTCCTAAACACGCTTATAGACTGCACAAACGCGCTTCTGCAACACAGACGCGTTTTCTGAACACAAACGTGCCTATACCATGCACAAACGCGACCAGGGAACACAGACGTCCCTACATGACATAAACGCTCCTATAAAGCACAGACGCTTCTACATTTCACAAACGCGTCCGTATTTAGCACAAACGCGGTTCCAGGCACAGACGCGCCTGGACCCGACACAGACGCGCCTGTTGGACACAGACGCGCCTGGAACTGACACAGACGCGGTTGCGCGTTTTTGCATATTTCAACTACCCTATTCCTAGCGCATTTATTGCTACTTAGCATGCATTAATGACAAAACTTGAAATGCATGAAAGTACGAGGAGGTTTTCGGGTACTTACCGGCTCTCCTGCATCGGCTGGTCGCTGGAATCGGCGAACACGGTCGAATCTATGAATGGAAGCCATCGCTGCTGACTGCTACTGCTCTTTTCTCGCTCTGCACTGTGATCTTCTAAGGGTGTGGATGACAATGAGGATGTCTTTTGCCCGTGGTCTATCTTATAGCCTACCCTAGCCCTCGCCCTCATTTCCCGAGTCAGTATGCTTCATCCTGTGACTTTGTCACTCTATCCAGTCAGTCCATTTTAGCCTTTCTTTCTTATCGAGAGATTGTCTGCAATCTTTTCAGACATTTTCATCCAATCTCTCGAGGGGGCATATAATTCCCATCTTGGGGCAACTTTGTATCAGTTCATCTTATCTTCTTTGAAACAACGCGACAAGCCGCATTGTCTCAAAGAGGGGCAAAATGTAGAAACCCAAAATTGTCATGTCTAATTAAATAAATATTTTATTTATTTAATTATCTAAGCCTAATTCCTCTATTAATTAAATAAATCTTTATTTATTTAATTAATTCATTTATCCTCTTCTAGCCTTATTTCTCATTTAAATAAATACATTTATTTATTTAAATTATCCCTTTCCTAAATTAAATAAATATTTTATTTATTTAATTGTTCTACTTCTTCTATTAATTAAATAAATCTTTATTTATTTAATTAATTCATTATCTTTTTCTACACATGACACATGTCATTCATCTCTTAATTCACACACTACCTACCTCTTTCATTATTTTGGTATTTCTTTTACCTACCCTCTAATCCTAGCCGACCTCTCTTTTTACACCTCTCAATCTTATCCCTCCATTTCATATTGTGTCTTCTATTTAAGAAGATGCTTTCTTCATTGTCAAACCCTAATGACTAATGACTGATTTTGGAGTACTTGGCTACACTACGATCCTACTTGCAACCACATTCCGTTCTTTGTTGAGCTCTTGTGCATATAAAAATCTGAGGGCAAATATATCAAGCAAGATCAATGGAGATAGGAAGAATGGAGATCAAAACCCTATTGGACATGTGATGGTATAATCTTTGTGATTTTGAGTTATTTTGCATTGTCTTAGGTTATCTTCATATGTTATGGTGGATCCTTGTTCATTGTTAGGCTAGGGTTTGGTGGTTGAATTCATTTAGCCTTTCAATATTGTTATTATTGTTATCCATTTTCACCATATACACCAGATACAAGTGCCAGATCAATGTCATCCATCTTCTTTCTCCTTCCAACACCAGATGGAGCAGAAGGTGTTTCTTTAGGATCTTGTTTCTATGTTGGTACCCTGATTATAACTTTCCTAACCGGTTTCTTCCTTGTTTCCTCCTTAGTCTCTTCAAATTTATTCCTCAATACCCTCGTGAATGCTAAGGGTGTGTCATCATCATATCTAGATTCTGATGGAATAGGCTAAATAAATATTTCTGGTTCTTTCCTCTTCCTTCCTTTTTCAGGAACAACATCAATTAATGCCTTGATATCCTGAGATACTTGTTCCATAAACTTGCTTGCCTTGCCCTGCTACTTCTCTCTCTTCTTCTGGTTAAACTCAGTTTCAACCTCTTTCTTTTTCTGCTTAGCAATACCAAAGGTTTTCTCAACTTCATCAATAGGTGCATCAATTAGCAACTGTGCATAAGCATCTAGAATCTGTGCATCAACTTCATAACCCATCTCTTCAATCCATATCTTCTGGGGATTGACAACTTCCATCAAAGTTTCATTTTTCTTAACCATGAAGCATATCTCGATTGAGTATTTCTCAACAATTTTCTTTGGAACCCTCTCCCTAGAATTCATAGCCTTCTGGAATGCCTTAAAGTAACCCCATACTTTGTACTACCCAAACTCACAATGGATTGTTTCAGTTGCCTTCCTATCAGGATATCAAATGCCCATTGTCTCTTCCCAAAATTAGGAGTTTCATTAATAAAAAATAGCATCAAATAGACAATAAGATTTCCATACCAGAATGTTCCCTTCTTCTCTCCTGTGATCTTCCCTAGGTTAATTAGCAATTCATTTAACATCCATCCACAAAGATCTAACTTCTCATTTTCCCTCATCATTTTATGTGCTACATAAATGTAGGAGCTAGAAACAGAATTCAAACAGTTTGATTGAGTTACCTTGTAACCAATAATCATGCTTCTGAATCTGATAACTTTGTCGGTGATAGTGCTAACCCTTTTTTTTCGCTTGTCCGATGTTGCATCGGTGATCTTGTTGACCTGATCATTAGAAACCTTCTTCTCTGGACGTTGCCCAATCTGCGGCAAACCGGTGATTGCCCTGATGGCCTCCTTCGAGATCTTATACGGGCTTTCCAACCAGATGAATTCTCCATGCACTCTGCTTAAAACATATCTAACAATCTCATCTTCAAATTCAGGAATATCCAGAATGTCAGTAAACCCTAGATCCTCAATATGCTAATACTCAGGCTTAATCTTTCCAGAATCTCCCATTAACTCACTCATATACATACTCTTAATATCACTGGTTCCCAAATCCTTAATATGACAATGAATATAAGCTCTGACATCTTTAACATATACAACTCCTTCCAGGACATGGGAAAAAGTGCCAACCAAATCATCGAAGGTGGCTATATGTGGATATCATTTGAAAATTAGCCTAGGATGGTCCTTGACCTCAACAACAATAGGATATGCAATAAAAGTTGGTGTAGAGGATGATACCGCTTCCATGATGAAAGATAAATACTTGTGAAATAGTTGCTGGTGAAAACCCTAAGAACTCTTCTGATCGCTGGTGAAATCACTCAAGAAGATATCGATTGCACTGAATTGCCTTAGACTCGCTTTGAATCGCTCTGAATGCAAAGTGATCAGAAATGAAGTGAATCCAACCTTTTAACCTCCAAGAAAAATCCTAATCCGTCATTGATATGAATGACTTTCGGTGAAAGATACAGGATCTCGATCGAACATCTCCATGCCGGATAAGCATTTCCAATGTCTGGAATATCTTCCAGAACCTCTTCCCGGGGCATAAGAAGTATTGTCATGAATTTTTCCTACCCTTAAGGCATTTGCCTCAGTTATCGGATGAGCTTCCTGCCGATGCGGGAGAAACCTCCTCTGCCAGTTGAATAACCAAAGCATTTCCATCTACTAATTGATCTTCTGACTTCCTGGCCCATTTCTTGATATGATCTTGCCGGATTTCATTAACCTTCTCTTTTCCTTTATCATTTGATCCTTCACTGTTAACTAGTGAATTTTTGCTTCTATAAAACTTAGCTATGTGTCCAACCTCATTGCATGCATAACATGTAACATTGTTCTTTTGAATTGCTTTTCTAAAACCGATTTAATTGCTTGACTTGCACTGCTTAGCCATATGTCCAAATTTTCCACATGCATAACGTTTAACATTCATTCTGCAATCTTTTGTCTTATGACCATAATTATTGCATTTAGAACATTGACCGGGAGTAGAATTATAGTTCCGATTTGCTCTATTTCTACATTGCCTAGACATGTGACCAATTTTATTACAAACAAAACATCTACCATTAAATTTATAAGCATTAAGCTGCCTTATCGGTGCCTTCTAGTTTTGATCTTCATTTGCAGTATCGAAGCTCTGACCTTGTTCAAATCCAAGTCTACTGGAATCTCCATTCCGTCTTTGACTTTTCAATAACTCATCAAGCTGTGCTGAACTAACCTTACATTTTTCTTTACACTCACTTGCAGTAGTCAGATCATCTCTCATAATTATCATTTGTCTTTCACGTTCTTGTTCATTACTCTAGGATTGTACTAAATCTGTTCTCAACATCTCATTTTCATGAACCAACCTACCACATTCCTCAAACTTGTCTTTCAAAGATACAACAAGATTTTCTTCCTTCTTCTTTCGGTCCTCAATCTCCTTTGACATCCTCATAGTTAAGGCTTGCATTTCATTCCTCATGACCATGTTCTCCTGACTTAGCTTCTGACATTTCTCATTAAGGGCATCCTTCTCTTCATTATCCTTATTTTGCAAAAATTCCTTCCTCTTAGCTTGAACAGATGACAACCTCTCCTGTAGGATAAGAATGAATTCCTAAGCAGAATTCAATTAATCTTGTAATTTCAAGTTTTTCATCCTTTCAACATCATAATCTTCAAGTGCTGCCTCAACTTGCTTCTCCAAACTCATATCCATAGATTTTGGATTCATGATCTTCCTCAAGCTGTTAAACTTCCTCTGAGGTACAAGGCTCAGATACCAATTGTTGGAATCCAAGAACACTAAGAGGGGGGGTGGGGTGAATCAGTGTTCTACAAGAATGATCAATTTTAACCTTATCAAAACATGCATTCACCAACCGGTATACCGGTACATATAAGATTGCAAGAAGTAAAGCAACCAATAAGCCAATCACACAAATGAATACCATAACACAGAGAATTATATGTAGAAAACCTCAAAGAGGAAAAACCACGATGTGATTTGTGACCCACAATATCAATCCACTGGCCATATGAAAAGATATTACAAAATATAGGGGCCTGCACTTGCAGGAAGGCTTACAGCTTAGAGCACATTGCTCAATCAAAAAAGGAGCCTCACTAAATACATACAAATCCAGACTACAATCCAAATAAATGAGTGAATTGCAAAGATAACATCTTCTATGCTTGAATACAGTTCCAGTTAAGCTCTGTTTGTTCCGGTCTAAAACCCAAAACCCTTACCAAAATAACCTACTACATAAATGTCCTCACATTCATGATATCTCTTACATATATCACATCTCTATTACATTCCATAACCTTACTTATTCCAAAATGATCTAATTAGCTGACGTATATGCCCTTACAATCCTTCATGCCTTATGTCGGCTTACAAAGATAATCACAAAATGAACATACATGTCGACCAATTACATATATACATGAATATCAAAATCAATTGCTGATCTCGGATCTCCCAAAATGATGTCGACCTCCAATACCAATAACCTGATGAATTCATGTCAGTCTGCAATGCCAGTAACCAAAGAATTTCTTACAACCGATGAAGATACTTGCCGGTGTCGGTGTCGGTGAAGTGTCTGTCGATAAACAACCAAACCAAAATGTGAAAGACAAAACATGTTGCCATCAATGACAACATATTGAAACCAATCAAATGAGTGTCAATTTCCAACACAATCTTCTACCAAATTATTGGATTTAATACACACAGACCTATGCGGTTTGATCAGAACAAGGAGTTTGCAAGGTGAGAGGTATTTCACGCTCTTAATTGATGATCATTCTAGAATGACTTGGGTTGCATTTCTAAGAGAGAAGTCAGAAGCCTTAAAAAAATTCAAGATATTTAAAGTTAGAGTTGAGAATGAAGTTGATGGAAAGATTAAGTGTCTAAGATCTAATAGACAAGGAAAATTTATTTATGATGAATTTGATACTTTTGGTGAGAAATATGGAATTAGAAGACATTTGTTAGCTCCTAGAACACCTCAAAAAAATGGCATAGTTGAAAGAATGAATAAGACTATTCAAGAGGTAGCAAGAACTATGATCAAAGAAGCAAACCTACTGGAAATTTACTGGGTAGAAGCAATACACATTGTTCTGTATACCCTTAATAGAGTTCTATTCAGGAAGAAGTTTGGGAGGACATCATATGAGTTATGGCATCGAAGGATTCCATTAATAAAGTACTTTAAAGTTTTTGGAAGTAAATTCTATATCCAAAGAGATGAAGCAGAGATGATGAAGGTATATTTCTTGGTTATTATACAAAGAGCAAATCTTACAGACGTTATAACAAGAGGATGAATAAAATTGTTGAAAGTGAAAATGTGAGGGTTGATGAGAACATTTCAAAAGAAAATGGTATTCAAGTAGGGTATGAATATGATGATGAAGAAGAAAAGAACATAGATGAAGTCAAGCAGAAAGAAAATCAGGTTGCTCCAATAACTGTATCCAAAACCTTGATGTATACATACAGAAAAATCACTTTGAGAATAAAATTATAGGAGACAAAAACAAAGGACTTATTACAAGAAGCAAAGTTGTTGAAGAGCAAGTTCTTATGCATTTACTCTCTGAGTCCAAACCTAAGATAATTGAAGAAGCCTGCAAAGATCAGAATTAGATGAACGCAATGAAGGAAGAGCTAGATCAAATTGAGAAAAATCAAACTTGGGAATTGGTATTTAGATCGACAGATAAGAATGTTATTGGAACAAAGTGGGTGTTCCAAAATAAGCTAGATGAAGATGGTAGGGTTGTAACAAACAAAGCAAGATTGGTATGCAAAGGTTACACATAGGTTGAAGGAATTCATTTTGAAGAAACTTATGCTCTTGTTTCTAGAATGGAGGCTATCAAGATGTTTTTGGCTCTTGCAACATATAAGGATTTCAAAGTTTATCAAATGGATGTGAAGTCAACATTTCTTAATGAAGAGTTGAAAAATAAGTCTACATCGAACAATTGAAAGGAGTCAAGTTATCAAATGATCCAAATGTTGTTTCTATATTAAAGAAGGTTTTATATGGATTGAAGCAAACTCTTAGAGCTTGGTATGGAAGGTTAGACACGTATCTACTGAATCAATGTTTTCAAAAAGGGTCTGCTAATAGCAATATTCACTTCAAAGTTGAATCAAGTAAGATCTTAATTGTTGTTGTATATGTGGATGATATAATTTTTGGAGGCAATGATGACATGTGCAAGAAGTTTGCTAGTAAAATGAAAAAGGAATTTTAAATGTCTATGATTGGTGAGTTAAATTTATTTCTTGGATTGCAAGTGAATCAAAATAGTAAAGGCATTTTCATTTTTCAGTCAAAATATGTTAGAGAGCTATTGAAGAAGTTTGGATTGGAGAATTACAAACCTTTATGTACCCCTATGACTACCAGATGAAAATTATCTAATGATGATAAATCTCCTAAGGCTGATGCAAGCAAGTATAAATCAATGATTAGAGGATTGTTATATCTGATTGCTACAAGACTAGATATAATATATGTTGTTTGTCTTGCAACCATATTTTAGCAAGAACTGAAAGAGTCACATGTTGTTGTAGTGAAGAGGATATTCAGATACTTGAAAGGAACAAAAGATTTTGGACTGTGATATCCTAGAGGATCAGACTTTACTCTGGAAGCTTACACTGATGTAGATTGGGCATGAAGTGATGATGACAAGGTAAGTATAAGTGGTGGAGCATTTTTCTTTGGCTCCTGATTAGTTGCATGGTTAAGTAAGAAGTAGGATTTTGTATCTTTGTCAACCACAAAAGATGAGTACATTGTAGTTGCTTCATGTTGCACTCATGTACTTTCGATGAAACAAACATTGAATAATATTAGAGTGTTATTTGATGAACCTATCTCAATCATGTGTGATAATACAAGTGCAATCAATATTTCTAAGAACCTGGTATTGCATTCTAAAACAAAGTATATTTCTATTCGGTATCATTTCTTGAAAGAAAAAGTGTTGGACAGTGAAGTAAAACTTGAATATGTACCTACCAAAGAACAAGTTGCAAATATCTTTATGAATGCTATGTGCAAAGATACTCTTTAGTCTCCGACATATGTTGGTGGTCATTCCCTTTCCTAGTTTTAACTAAGTGCATTTGGTAGTGCATTAGTCCAGGATATTTCATGCATATTTCAGTCTTGGATAATGTTTGGGGCTTCCTCTTAGGGGGATCAGTGTGATTTTTGAGTTGAATTGTTGTTCACCTTTGTCTTTGATGTCAAAGGGGGAGAGTTTTTGGAGAGATTGTTGGAGAAATTGTTTTCCATTGATGAATGTTGCCATCAATGACAAAGGGGGAGATTGTTGCAAATGTGAAGTTGCTTAATGTATTAGTATGGTTGTCATTGATGTCAACGTATTGATTTTGTATTTCAGTATTTGTTTTTGTTTTGAATTTCTGATTTGTTGCAGATATACTGATGATGTGGTGACATGTTGTTGGATATTGCCTTGAGATTCCATTCTCATGTTTTGGTTGTTTGGAATATTCCAACGTTTTTACTTAGTTTATCTTCTTCCCAAGGGTAGAAATGGTTTTTATAGACATTGAAATATGTTTTGTCTTCAAGCACTCAATATTTTTGTAGGACATTATACATTATGGGGGGGGGATATGTAGTCTCTCTTTTTCACTCCTATGGAGGGATACTTGATTGTATATATATGATGTATGTAGTTCTTAGGGGGTATCATTGAGTCCTCCATGCATCATCTTGAACATTATTTTATTTTTGAGCTATTTTGGAGAGGAGTTTTGTCCCATGTGGTTTTCTCTTTTTATCCATTTAGAGAGACCTCATTGGTGTGATTTGTATTGCTTTGCATTGGTTTTTACATCAGTACCAATGATGTATCCTTTTAGGCAACAATGCTCATAAATCCAAGCTAAAGAGGCAATGCTCTTATAAGCAAGGATAAGATAGTTGAAAAAGAGATATAGGTGTAACAAGTGTAAATGGAATCCTCAAAGGAGAAGATATCTTTGCTCAAAATAAATCTACCTCCAAGAAGAATTTCTTGAACAAACATAATATCATCTACCAAAAGAAAGGAAGGAGAATAAGAATGCCTACGTTCCTCCTATTGCTAGGTAATTGGATTCTTGATGAAGCATGACACACTCTTGACCCAACGTGAGGGGTATGTTTATAATAGATATATATTGACAAGTGAAAAAGAGGTTGTGGTCAAGGATACACACCTCTTGTATAAGAGAGAATCCTTGAGCAAACAACGACTTCACACAATGGATGACATTGCATCACAAGCAAACATCACTCAAAAAGGAAAAAGTGGATCCTTAGAAAGGATAAGAGAAAGATAAATTTCCCCTAAGTGTAGGGACAATGAGAAGCATTATACAACCTCCAAGGAGAGATTATACATAAGAAAATGCACTATTACCAGCAAAGAACGGTCCTGAACAAGGAACACACATGTACTTGCATGAAGGAATATTCAATTCAAGAAAAGACATCAAGATATGAAAAATGAAACTCTAAAGAAGAGGTAATCTTCAAAGAGAAAAAAAATAATTAGATATGTATTATCCATGCCCCCCAAGCGAGGAAACAAGGAAGAAATATGTGTTGTTGCCCCAAGATATTTGTTATTGAAATAGAATCACCACTCATGACAAAGAGCCCCCAATGAAGTTAACTACTAGTTTCATAGGGTGAAAAGCAACATGAAGGGTGAATGGAGTGCTAAGGCACTACCTCTTCACCAAGAAAAAGTACAAGATCGGTTGTAAGAGTTATGCGAGCTCTATCATATTGGTCTTGAACAAATGTTTTAAATGCTTTAAAATTTCCAAGAGAATGAGAATAACCACAATGAAAAAGACAATGTTCATCACCTTCCTTATGATTAATTTTAATGAAAGAAAAATAATATTCTTATCATACTTCAATCTCCAAAAGATTCTAGTAGCTAATTTCTCTTGATCATCAATAGGAATAGGTATCATCTCTTGAGATGTAGGACAAGGGTTACTATAAGGAGATAAATATTGTGTCAACTATGTCATTATCAATGAGTCCTTGCATTTCATTTTGAAAATTCAGACAATCATTAGTGTCATGGTCATTAGTTTGATGATGCGAGCAAAAAGGAGTGTTTGAGGAAGAAGCACCCATAGATGGATGATAAAGTTTATATCTTGCAAAGTACTCCTTAAGCTTTTGTACCCTAAGGAGATCATCCATAGGTGAATGGTGAGGATGTCTAAACCTTTAGTTCTATCTTGTGTAGGAGGGTTTATAGGGACTTTGATTCTTTGTTCAAATTTTCCAAGTCCTTATTCTATATAACCTTATTTTGATATTATGTTATAGCCACTTCTATAAGAATATTTTAATTGGGAAGAAGGAGTATTATAATTAATTTCTTTAAAATTTGTAGTGTAAGTACATTTAGAAGGAACAAATGGAGAAGTAGATGAAGAAGGAATATCCTTTGTTGGAAAATTCTCCTTTCTATCATCATGCATATCCTCTTTGATAAGGTTGGGAAGGAAGATCCTTATCATCTAAGGCCCCATATTTACTTAATGTTATGTGGGAAGATAGATCATGAATAAAATTTATAACATCATCTTCTCTACAATTTTTTTTATGGTTAAGATAAGCTTCTAAGAGAATAAGGGGGATCTAGAGATATGAAAAACACCGATATTTTGGCCTTGCCCCCCTTGCACTAGGGTATGCATATGAGAAGAAGATGGTGCAATGTTAATCTTAAATAATTTCTCTCCATTAGAGAGATTATTGATAGGAGCATTGGCTCTTGCTTCACTCACATGAGATACCCTAGGAGAGGTATAAGTGTTAGGTTTTCCAAAATCATCCCTAGGATCATTATTATCTACAAAAGCTTTTATGTGATCTACATATGTAATGAATTTTCTTAAAAATATCACCATAAAACAACATGCATCATGGATAAAAGCTTTGAGATTTAATTGATTAATAGAAAGTTACATGTTGGAAATTCTAAAAATGCAATATACCAAAGTGCTATGAATGAAAAGAAGCAATGTAAAGTGAAAGAAACCAACATCCAACACATAATTTGGATAAATATAAGTAAAAAGAAATGTAATCATATTTGAAATGGAAAATAAATTGCATCTAGTAAGTGCCATTGTGAATGCCTAAGATCATATCTGAAAATAAAAGCTACACATTATGCAACCCACAAATCAAATTAACCAAAATATTTTAGGGTTTTTTATGAACTTAACCTCTAAATTTATTTATTTATTTATTAAAAACATAATATAGGATTGCAAACTTGAAAATTAAAATGCCCAAAAATTAGATCTGAGAGCACAAATTAGTAGTGGTGTAAGAAGTCGGGTTCACGAAAAATGTAATGGTGGGAAAATTAGGGTTAGGGTTAAATTTAGATAATAAAACCACTAAATCACCAAATTAACCAATACATTTGGAAGGAGAGCGCTAATAGATCTAGCATTGAAAGGCTAAGATTCTCATTAGATTCCCGACTCTCTTTATTGGGCCTTTCTCCTTCCTAGATTGAATTGATTTGATTGTTGATGATTAGGGCAAAATAGGTTATAAATGAAGAGATCTGGCAGAAAAAGTAAGCTACAGATGTTACACAGAGCCATTGACCTAGATCTAGGCAATGAAGTGATAGTTCTGATACTTAATGTTAAGTACAGATGCCAAGCTAATAAGATGAGAGAGGGGGTGAATCATACAAACTTAATCTTCCATAAAAACAACAGATTCAACCTCGGTAACATATACTTCAGCATATAACCAAAACTGCTAAACATGCAAACTCAAAAGCATATAAACATCATAACACTCATAACACCAGATTTAATGTGGAAACCCAAATAGGGAAAAACCATTGTGGGATTTCAGACCCACCAAGAAATATACTCTTCTAAAGTATGCTCGGTTAAAAGAAAATCCTGTTAAAGATTACAAACACATTACTAGATGTGACCCGGTTAAGGGATTTCCCTCAGATTTGTTAGGATCTTCACCTTGTTAGAAGTGACCTTGTTAAAGGATTTCAAACACTCAATCAAAATGTCACCTTGCTAGAGGGTTTTACAAATAAGACTGTTAAGTCCACTTGGTTAAGAGATTTTCTGTCACTTGACAAAATAATAGTAATAAAAATCTATCTGCAACTTCACATCTAAAATGCTAAAGTAGATTCTTATTTTCTCAATACAATAGGACTTATCTTGTCCATCTGCTGGGCTCTATACTCTGTTATTCAAATAGGTCTTCAAGCTTCAGTGCTCGGTAATCACTATGTAGCATCCCTGTGCATACACTTGCTCGCATACATTGTTTATCAACAGTTCCTTATTTATAAACAATTCACCAACTGCTTAATCTCCTTGATCACATATCCCATGATCAATCATAGCCATTAGATCTTCAAACTTGACGAGGTTCAATGTATCCTTCGATCTGAAAATGTTTTACCCCACCTTGGAACTTGCATACATTTCTTGGAACTTGTGCTAGGGTATTGCGGTTCAATCTGAGCTGTAGATCTTCCTGCTGATTTTCCTTTACCATAGATTCTTTAACAAACTTCATGCACGACATACCAATCATTTAATTAGTTCCAGCTCATCAACTTCCTTCATTAAATAATGCTTTTATTCCTTCAATGCATTCTGTTACTACTCGGTTGCAACTCGGTAAATACTAAACTTCACTCGGTAGACATTCTGCCTTCATTAACCGATAACGATAACCTTAGGGTTTACCGACTAGGTTCCTTAGGGTTTACCGACTAGGTTCTTTGCTCGGTAACATAGTATAGTATTAACCTTACAATCAATAACATATGTAGGATATCAAAACAATCTAAACATCATGATCTCATCATTGTCTAACTTGGTAATAGTTGCCCATTGAATAACTTCTTCCTCCCCTTATTCATCACATTCTTTCTGTGTCTTTTACCGACATCTTTATACTTATCAAATCATACTTCTTAAGATATGGCAACATCATACTGAATTAGAAAATCAATTTCTTGACATCAATGACAAAATAATAATATTAAGACAGTAAACATCCTTGATCAGTTATATCCATAATCATCAACAACCTTCTCAATATCCTTATTGAAATGCCAACAATCTCCCTTTGTCTGTTATAATGCCAACAATCTCCCCCTTTGGCATTGATGGCAAAACCAATTGATTTGACCTAATTGATTCAGATTGCTATGATATTCTGAAATGCTGAAATGCTCTCCCTGTCATCAGTCTTCTCCCCCATACATTATTCTTCTCCCCTTTTCTTCAGTCTTCTCCCCCTTTGACAACAATGCCAAAAAGTAAAGAAATAAAACGTAATTTCTTCCTGTATGAAGTGATTTACTGCTGTTATGTGTCAACTTAGTCTCGATCAGAGAATTTTGTCTTCAATTCCTATTCCCTGTATTTGTTTCCTACACACCTTTAGAAAACATCATAAAGTGTGTAAATCAGCATCAACTCCTAAAAGATATTTTGTAGAGTCATCGAATTGATGCGTTCACCGAACTCGATCAGTGAATGGAAGATAGGGGTAGGACCCCTAACTTACTTCTGAGATACTCAAAAGTGTCCCTTGACAGTGGCTTGGTAAAAATATCTGCTATTTGTTGCTTTTTGCTAACATACTCCAACACCACTTTCTTCTCTTGAGCTTCTTCTCTAAGATAATGATATTTGATAGAGATGTGCTTTGTCTTAGAGTGCATAACAGGATTCTTTGAAATGTTAATGGCACTAGTATTGTCACTAAATATAGTTACTGGCTTGGTAACTTTCTCATTTATACCTTCCAATAGTTGTTTGATCCATGCTATGTTGGTACAATTCAATGCTGCAGCAACGTATTCAGCTTCTGCTGTTGATTGTGAAACACATCCTTGTTTCTTGCTAAGCCAACTCACTAGTCTTTCTACTAAAAAGAAAGCTCCTCCACTTGTGTTTTTTCTGTCATGAATGTTGCCTGCCCAATCAACATCAGTATAAACTTTTAAATCAAAGTCATTTCCTTTCTGATATACTAAGCCATAATCCTCAGTGCCTTTCAAGTATCTGAAAATTCTCTTGATTGTCGTCATGTGTGTTTCCTTAGGATCTGCAGAGAATCTTGCAACTATACCTATTGCATGTGCTATGTCTGGCCTGCTGTGAACAACATATTGTAGCTTTCCAATCATGGATCGGTAAAGTGTCTCATCAACAGATGCAGATTCATCATTCTTTGATAGTTTACAGTTGGTAGTCATAGGAGTACTTACTAGTTTTGAATCCTCCATTCCAAATTTCTTCAAGATTTCCTTTATGTACTTGGATTGAGTAATGAAAATCTCATTTTTCATTTGCAGCATCTGTAAACCTATAAAATACTTTATCTCACCGATTAATGACATCTCAAATTCTTTGCTCATTTCATTTCCAAAGTTCTTGCATAGAGAGTAATTTCCACAAAAGATAATATCATCAACAAATATGGCTGAGATTAGTATTCCATTTTCATCATTCTTCATGTACATATTGCTGTTTTCACTTGTTCTTATAAAACCAATCTTGATTAAATAAGAGTGCAATCTTTCATACCATGCTCTAGGTGCTTGTTTCAGACCATATAAAGCTTTGTTCAATTTACATACCTAATCTTAATTCTTGTCTTCAACAAATCCTTCAGGTTATTCAATAAAAACTCCTTCTAATATACCATTTAGAAATGCAGATTTGACATCCATTTGATATACCTTGAAATTCTTGAAAGCAGCATATGCCAACAATGTTCTTACTCCTTCAAGTCTAGCCATAGGTGCAAAAGTCTCACCATAATCAATTCCTTCTTCTTGGGCATAACCTTTGCAAACTAGTCTTGCTTTATTTCGAATGACCTCACCTTTTTCATTCAACTTGTTTCAAAAAATCCACTTTGTATCGATTACATTTTTGTCCTTCGGTCTTGGGACTAGTGTCCATGTGTCATTCTTCTTGATTTGATCAATCTCTTCTGTCATATCATTTATCCAATCTTCACTGTTAAATGCCTCTTTCACTATCCTCGGTTCAAATTCATATATTAGACATGTGTTCTGTCTCAGTTTGTTCCTTGTCATCACTGGATCATCCTTATCTCCTATAATCTGACTTGATACATGATGTCTTCTAACATACTTGGCTAATATAGGTTCGGTAGGCTCTGTATGATCTTCTTCATCCCTCGGTAACTGGATATTCTCTTCATTTTCTTCTGTAGTTTTCTCGGTAGGACTTGTCGGTTGAACATAGACAAATTCATCATAATCTTCTGGTTCTTTGGAGTTTCCTTCATCATTTCTTTCTGCAAATTCATCAATTTTCACATTTGCACTTTCTACTATTTTGTTAGATGATTTGATCAGACATTTAAATGCTTTACTTCTAGAAGAATAACCTAGAAATGTTCCTTCTTCACTTTTCTGATCAAACTTTCCATTTCTATCATATTTGTGTACATAGCATCTACTTCCAAAGATTTTGAAGTAACTTACATTAGGTTTCTTGTCATACCAGATTTCATATGGTATCTTCAAAGTTCCTTTCTTCAGTTGTACTCGGTTCAGGGTGTAAACTATTGTGCTTATTGCTTCTCTCCAAAATGTTTGTGGCACTTTCTTTTCAATCATCAGGGTTCTGGCACAATCCACAATATATCTGTTTCTTCTCTCAGCTATTCAATTTTGTTGTGGAGTTCTCGGTGCAGAGACTTGTCTTTTAATACCATGATCATTGCAGAATAAGTTGAACTCATCAGATGTGAACTCTCCTCCTCTATATGATCTAAGACATTTCAATTGTCTTCCTGTTTCATTTTCAACTCTTGCCTTGTACCATTTAAACATTTGAAAAGCTTATGATTTTTCTTTTAAAAACATAACTGACATCATCCTTGAGTAATCATCCACAAATAATATGAAATATTTATCACCATAATAACTTTGAACTTTCATAGGACCACAAAGATCAGTGTGCACAAGATCTAAAATTCTCTTAGAAGTGTAGGACTTACTTGTAAAGCTTGATCTTGTCATCTTACCCATTTGGCATCCTCGACACATAGCATTCTCAGGTTTTTTAACCAGGTATCATCTATCTTTGCATACAGACACTTATTCCGAGTTGAGTCAAGGTGAAATGTGTTACCTTTTGTTTGTGTCCTGGTAGCAGCTAACTTTCCATGCTTGTCATGAACTTTGACAATTCCTTTCTGAAATTCTATTCGGTATCTTGTATTGTTTAGATGTGCTACACTCAACAAATTGTATTTCAATCCTTCAACCCAATAAACAACATTACATTTTGCATTGTCAAGAAGTGTTATAGATCCTTTACCTTTTACCAAACATGGTGCATCATTACCAAATCTTACATAGCCTCCATCATAGTCTTCTAACATAACAAACTTGTGTTTATCACCTGTCATGTGATGTGAGCATCCACTATCTATGATCCAAGAATCATTAGTATTTATGTGAGATATTAGGGCTTTTTCTTCATACTTTTCTTCATCTGATCCATCTTTGATAGCCACATAAACTACTTCCTCTATATCAGTTTCATCTGATTTATCATCATTGGATTCCTCATCGGCTATTAAGCATGACTTTCTATCTCTTCTTCTGAAGTCTCGGTGTCCTCTGTAATGATTATCTTTCTATCTATCATCTCGGTAATCTCTCTTTTCAGTAGAATCTTTGTCAGGACAATTAGAAGCCATATGTCCTATCTTATCACAATTGAAACATTTCAAAGGTAGTTTTCCTTTATACTTACCTTTGCCTCTTGGTAATCTTCTGGCTAATAGTGCTTCAAACTCTTCTTGCTTTCTGATTTCCTCATATAGTTTGTGTACTTCCTCCATGTTCTTGTGAAATATTTCACTTGCTTCACTGTGATCCCCTTTAGTGTACTTACTCATTCTATCATTGTAATCATTAGATTCACCAATATGAAAAGAACTAAATGCAGATTCAACTTTATTTACCAATGACCCACTGTTATCAAAATTACTTAACTCAAATGCATATAGCTTACCAATAGTAGCATCTAAAGAAACTGACATATTGGGTACAAATCTTAGTTCATTGATTGTAGAGACTTGGATTACATAAGCTGGTAGAATGGTTCTTAACAACTTACTTGTTATATCCTTTTCTTCAATAGATCCACCTGCTCCTTTGATTTGATTGACAATCTTCTTTAGTCTTGTACTGTACTGGGTTATGTTCTCACCTTCATTCATCCTCATAGATTCAAGTTGTCCTCTTAGACTATCCACTTTTGCTCTTTGAACATGTTCATATCCACCATACACAGATATGAGCTTGTCCCACATTGCCTTTGCATCATTGCAGCCTTCTAGATCATTAAACTCTGAGTCGGTCAATGCAGATGTTATTTCAATCATTGCTTAGATATGTTCTTGCTTTGCTTTTATCTCTTCCATTGTCAATGGATAGGTGCTCGGTGTAATGAAATCATTCTCTAGATAATATACAACATATTCTCAACTCCTGATAGGTGCAACTTCATCCTTTTCTACCATGTAGAGAAACTTGACTTGTTCAACTTCGATGCATCTCTCTTATACATCTTTGGATCTTTGCCTCAAGTACCTTTAAACTTTTCCTTCTGGAGTCCAATGCTCTGATACCAATTGATAGTTCTGATACTTAATGTTAAGTACAGATGCCAAGCTAATAAGATGAGAGGGGGGGGGGGTGAATCATACAAACTTAATCTTCCATAAAAACAATAGATTCAACCTCGGTAACATATACTTCAACAATATAACCAAAACTACTAAACATGCAAACTTAAAAGCATATAAACATCATAATACTCATAACACCAGATTTAATGTGGAAACCCAAATAGGGAAAAACCACTATGGGATTTTGGACCCACTAAGAAATATACTCTTCTAAAGTATGCTCGGTTAAAAGAAAATCCTGTTAAAGATTACAAACACATTGCTAGATGTGACCCGGTTAAGGGATTTCCCTCAGATCTGTTAGGATCTTCACCTTGTTAGAAGTGACCTTGTTAAAGGATTTCAAACACTCAATTAGAATTTCACCTTGCTAGAGGGTTTTACAAATAAGACTGTTAAGTCCACTCGGTTAAGAGATTTTCTGTCACTTGACAAAATAACAGTAATAAAAATCTATCTGCAACTTCACATCTAAAATGCTAAAGCAGATTCTTATTTGCTCAATACAATAGGACTCATCTTGTCCATCTGCTGGGCTCTATACTCTGTTATTCAAATAGGTCTTCAAGCTTCAGTGCTCGGTAATCACTATGTAGCATCCCTGTGCATACACTTGCCTGCATACATTGTTTATCAACAGTTCCTTATTTATAAACAATTCGCCAACTGCTTAATCTCCTTGATCACATATCCCATGATCAATCATAGCCATCAGATCTTCAAACTTGACCAGGTTCAATGTATCCTTCGATCTGAAAATGTTTTACCCTGCCTTGGAACTTGTGCTAGGGTATTGCGGTTCAATCTAAGCTGTAGATCTTCCTGTTGATTTTCCTTTACCATAGATTCTTTAACAAACTTCATGCACGACATACCAATCATTTAATCAGTTCCAGCTCATCAACTTCCTTCATTAAATAATGCTTTTATTCCTTCAATGCATTCTATTACTACTCGGTAAATACTAAACTTCACTCGGTAGACATTCTGCCTTCATTAACCGATAGCGATAACCTTAGGGTTTACCAACTAGGTTCTTTGCTCGGTAACATAGTATAGTATTAACCTTACAATCAATAACATATGTAGGATATCAAAACAATCTAAACATCATGATCTCATCATTGTCTAACTTGGTAATAGTTGCCCATTGAATAACTTATTCCTCCCCTTATTCATCACATTCTTTCTGTGTCTTTTACCGACATCTTTATACTTATCAAATCATACTTCTTAAGATATGGCAACATCATACTGAATTAGAAAATGAATTTCTGGACATCAATGACAAAATAATAATATTAAGACAGTAAACATCCTTGATCAGTTATATCCATAATCATCAACAACCTTCTCAATATCCTTATTGAAATGCCAACAATCTCCCTTTGTATAATGCCAACATGAAGATGTCTGGAACTTTCCCTTAGAAGTTTGGCTTGATTTTTTGAGACTAGGTAGTATAAATTCACCATGGTCCTCCAAATTTTCTATCATCAAAAGCTAAACCTATTCATCTTTGTGAACTCCGTTGATCCTCCTAAGCACAAATTTGTCCCTATTCCTACACATAGAAAGAAAGGGGAATATTGTAGGGAATAGGGGTTTGCCTAAGTCAAACCCCAATTTATGAATTAACCTTGAATTAAATAATGCAAATATTGAAATAAATGTTGAATATATATACCTTAGATTTGCAATTGATGATTATGCAATGCTCTTTGAATGTAATCACAAATGTTGTATGTAATGGTATAACAAACACATGAACATGGAAAACCCTAATCACACACATAGTGTTGGTCTAGAAAAAAAGTTTCATATTGAAGTTGTTGCCACTACTTGCTACCTAATTAATAAGTCTCCTACATCAGTTCTTGTTGATAAAAAGCCAATGGAAACATGGTCAGGTCACAAGCCTTCATTAAGAGATTTTAAAGTTTTTGGTTGCGATACATGTGCACATGTGCCAAAGGAGAAGCAAACAAAGTTGGAGAACGAGGCTATGAAATGCATCTTCATCAAATACAGTTATGGTGTGAAAGGATATGAGCTTTGGGACCTTGTGCACAGAAGGCAATATATAATAGAGGTGTTATTTTTAGAGAAATTAAGTCTCCTTCTGTTATATTGCAGCCATAATAGACTAAATAGGAAGATGTGATTCAATTCCCTTATATGCCTGAAAGAGTTGAATCGAGACCACTTGATAGGCAAGAAGTTGAGGAGAGCTCATCTAGCTCTAAATCTTCAGAAGAGGAGGAAGAACCTCCAACTTAGCTTGTTCGAAGGTCTACAAAACATATACAACCACCTAAAAGGTATTCACCTAATGATTGGAGATATAATTTTGCTTTGAATACTAATATGGATGAACCTAGATCTGTAGAAGAGGCATTAGGTATTAATGATGTTGAATCCTGGAAGATTGCTATGGAAGAAGAAATGGTAGCTTTGAAAAAGAATGATACATGGGATCTTGTACCATTGCTTGAAGGATAGAAACCTGTTGGTTGTAAACGGGCGTTCAAGAAAAATATTCATTCAAATGGAGACATTGAGAAGTATAAAGCAAGGTTGGTTGCAAAAGGCTACTCTTAGGTTGAGCGTGTTGATTATGGTGATATATTTTCTCCTTTTGCAAAATGACATTAGATTTTTGCTTTCTATTGTTGCTACTTACGATTTAAAAGGTTGAGCAAATGGATGTGAAAATTGCTTTCCTTCATGGTGATTTGGAATAAGATATTTATATGATACAACCATAGCACTATTTGGTGAAAGTTAAAAATAATTTGGTCTGTAAATTAAATAAATCTCTGTATGGCCTCAAACAAAGTCCTAGGATGTGGTACCAAAAATTTGACACATGTGTTGAGTTTGAGATTTGAAGGTTCTAAATCAAATCACTATGTTTATTATAAATTTGATGGCGATTATCTCCTGTACATTGCATTAGACATTGATGATATGCTATTCATTGGTAAAGAGAAAGGTATGATTTGAGAACTAAAGTCTCAACTTGCTACTAAATTTGAAATGAAAGATCTTGGTTCAATGAAACACATTCTTGGGATGGAAAGTAGAAGAGATAGAGTGAACATAAGTTTATGTCCAGGCAAGAGTACTTGTATGTGAATTTAGTTTTATGAAGGTTCAACATGCAGGATTGTAGACCATTGTGTGTTCCTTTTACAATTGGAACAAAACTATATGTTTCAGATTGTCCTATTTCTCCATCAAAGATGGAAGACATGAGAAGAGTACCTTACCAAAGTGTAGTTGGAAGTTTGATGTACAATATGGTATGTACTAGACCAGACATTGCCCAAGCAATGCAAGTTCTTTCTAGATATATGTCTAATCCTGATAGATTTCATTGGGATACAGTCAAAAGAGTCTTCAGATATTTGAAGGGTACCTCAGAGTATTCTTTGTGTTATCATGGTAATTTGGTAGTAGATATGATTTCCCTTTATATTCATGGTTATGTGGATTCAGACTAGGAAAGTGATATTGATAGCAAAATATCCACTAGTTCTTATGTGTTTACTTTATTTGGTGGTGCAATTAATTGGATGAGTAACTGACAAGTTGTGGTTGCTTTGTCCACTATGGAAACAAAGTATATGGCAGCTACTCATGCCTGTAAAGAAGCCATTTGGCTTAAAAGACTGTGTTCAGATATTGGAATAAAACAAGGAATAAAATAAGGTGCAGTGACAGTTTATTATGATAGTCAAAGTGAGATCTGCCTAGCTAAGAACCCGACATTTCATGCTTGGGCCAAACACATTGATGTTTAGTATCATTTTGTCAAAGATATGGTCAAAGATGGTAGGGTGAACCTAGTTAAGGTAGAGACTTTGATGAATGTTGTAAATTATTTAACTAAGGTTTTGAACACAGAGAAGTTCAGATGGTGTTCGGAGTCTATGGGCCTTATGGCCCCTAGCAATTAATGTATTGTGTATATACCCCCTTTGCTCTTCCAAGGTGTTTGACAAGTGGCAGAAATTTTGGGAAACAGGTGTCTCAACCTTACATTTACATAAGGTTACTATTTATAGTAAGTTTTCATTCAAGCATGAAATGTTTTGAAATTTTCCCCAAAGATTCGAATTGGCTAGATAAGTAGGCCAATAAATTTTTGTCGCAATATCACAACTACTTTTGAAGATATTAAAGTTTTCATTTTGGAAGGTGCGATGAAAGGTTTAAATTTAATTCTGATGGCTTTATACCCTCCGAAATTCTATTGAAAAGTGGGCATAACTTATGTAGTAGTTTATGAGGTGATAGAGCACTTCGCAAGATTTTTGACACTTCAATCGGTTTGTGAATCAGATGCCTGGTTCACAAGTTATGATCTCCAGAAGTTTGGACTAGTATTGAAATAAGAAATATAAAAAAAACATTAGATACATAAATGAGCCGTGAAAGGGAGGTACACATATTGATGTGTGTTTTGACACATCATAGGGCATCTAGATTGGAGATAAGGTTGGCTCTAATTTATTGGGTGGTTTTAGCCCATGGTTTTTGACGGTTTCTTGTATTGTATCTCCTATATATGAGGTGCGTGATAAAGGTTGTGTGTGAGAGTCTGATAGCTATTGAGTTACCTCTAAATATCTGATTGGTGGTACTCCCGTGAAGAGATTTCTCTACAAGTATATTGTAAACTATTATTGATTTTTGAATAATATATTGGATGACTTTTGGAGTGTGGGGTTTTTCTCTGGAAAGGGTTTTCTCCACGTAAATCACCGTGTTGTGGTATGCATGTTGTTATGTCTATTTATGTTAGGTTTTTGTAACTGTTTTAATGATCTATAAATTTATTTGCATTATCCTCCTCTTAATGTTAGTGTAGGAAGTTGTTTTGCTACTTAACTTCCTTACAAGTTGTATTAGAGCCTAATCACCTTTGGTTCTAGTTTTGAGTTTTTGTGTTTTTTAACTAATCCAGATTCGAGTGGGAGCTTGTGCAAAATATATTTTTTGATCTTGTTTTAGGATTTTTCAGATGGAAAGTTCATCAGGGAGAATAGAGGTGCATAAATTTTCTGGAAGTACTTTTGAGATGTGGAACCT
Source organism: Cryptomeria japonica (assembly GCF_030272615.1). Taxonomy (NCBI): domain Eukaryota; kingdom Viridiplantae; phylum Streptophyta; class Pinopsida; order Cupressales; family Cupressaceae; genus Cryptomeria; species Cryptomeria japonica. Next base: position 370,457,513 of record NC_081407.1, read on the forward strand.
GAAGATGGAAGATTTGCTAATAGATCGAGATCTATTGGATGCTATTGATGAAAATTTCTCAAGACTTACATATCCTATTATGGCTACTTAATATGATGTTATGGACCAAAAAGCTATGGGTCTAATCAGGTTGTGCTTGGCAGACTCTTTTTTGATTAATGTCCAAGAATAGAACTCTACAAAGAAGCTATAGACTAAGCTTGATGAAATGTATCAAATGAAATCTTTATTGAATAAGATTTTCTTAAAGAAGAAATTGTATTCCTTGAGAATGGAAGAGAGTGGATGTACAAACCACCTGGAAGCATTTAATATGTTGTTGGCTCAATTGGTATCCGTTGGTGTTAAGATGGACGAAGAGGAGAAATGTCTGATCTTGCTTTGTTCTTTTCCTGTTTCGTGGGATTATTTTGTTATGGCTATCGGTAATAATTCTGTTTTTTTGAATCTTCAAGATGTGGTGGGTGTCCTAATTGGTGAAGAGATGTGAAGGAAGGTATCCATCAGTTCAAAGGAAGCCCTAACTATTCATGGAAGACCTAAGAAAAAAGGCAATAAGAATGCGAAGCGCAATAATTCAAAATCTAGAGGTGTAAGGAAGTTAAGTAGCAGAACAGTTCTTCCTACACTAACCTTGAGAGGTGGGTTATGCAATTTTTTTTATAGATCATTACAAAATTTACAAAGATTTAACTAAAATAAACATAATATCATGCATACCACAACATAGTGATTTACGTGGGGAAAACTCTTTCGAGAGGAAAACCCCACACTCCAAAAGCCACCCAATATATTACTCAGAAATCAATAACAAATTACAATATAATTGAAGAGAAATCTCCTTAAAAGAGTACCACTAATCAGAGATTTAGAGGTAACTCAATATCCATAAAACTCTTACACACAACCTCTATCTCATGCACGTCATATATAGGAGATACAATACAAGAAACCGTCAAATGATATTACAAAACCACAGGCTAAAACCACCCAATAAAGTAGAGCCAAATTTATCTCCATTTTAGATTCCCCATGACATGTCAAAACACACATCAACATGTGTTCCTCCCTTTTACATCTCATTTATGTGTCCGATGCATTTTATATTTCCTATTTTAGGAGTCCAAACTTCCGGAGGCCATAACTTGTGAACCAGATGTCCAATTGACGAACTGTTTGGTGCACCAAAAAGATCAAAAAGTGCTCTATCACATTATAACTAGGTCATGATCATCTTGTCATATCAATTGGACATCATCAATCCTAATTGAATTAGGTGTTTTTCCTTTATCTTTATCATTTTCAAACATCTTTGATCAATTATCATCATTTTTCATTAATTTTGGATCCCCTTTTCAATTGTCAATTGTCGGTCAATCTTGTCAATTTTCTATCGATTTGCCATCGGTCTTTGTCAATCTCAATATCATGTCAACCTTCATCAAATTAACATTTTGTCAATCTTTGATCGATTCATCATTGATCTTCATCAGTCAATCATTGTCGGTTTCTTGTCATTATTAAATCCTTGTCATTTTGTCCTTTTGATTGTAATATTTATCACTTGCTGGCTTCGATTGTGTCTTGACCTAATTTCATTTCTAATTTGTCCATTAGGGTTTAATGATTTAATGATTTAATCCTTCTAAATCTTCTCTTTAGGTTAAATGAATTAATTCCATTTATCCCAGGTTTCTTGTGTCACAATTAAATAAATCATTTCATTGGCTAATTTTGTGGACTAATTAATAGATGAGAATTTATTAATTAGGTGTCATCTATTTTCCTAATTTCCTTATTTTCCTCTTTTCCACCTAATTTACTAATTTTTGAATTTTAAATTTCCTCTAATTTTTCCCTCCTATCTTTTCCCACTAATTTCTCCTCCTAATTAGCTCCCCTTTTTGTGCTCAATTTGTCATAATTCAATGAACAAGTTTTCAAGCCAATTTATCACATGTCATGGAGTAAATTTTGTACATAATTGTGTCATAATTTATGAGCATAAATATCTCTCAATTTGTCATATTTTATCAATCAAATTTGTCAGGATTTTTGGTCATTCAATTATGCCAATTTCAATCATTTTTTCCTTTTTCAATTCAATCATTCTAATTTTATCGTTTCATCAATTTATCTATAAATTGGTCTCTCTTATCATTGATTGAACAACCACGCTTTGAGTACCCTTACGCTGTCCTTTTCACTTTGCAATCTTTTTTCCATCACACTTGCAATCTTGTAGGTGAAATCCACAAAATCACATTTGAAGGTGAAAGAAGGACAATGGAATTACATGGAGGAGATTCAATACTTTGGTTTGCATTTGATTTGTTTTGAATCTCATCTTCATGCTTATATTGAATGTATTAGGATTGGATTTCATTACCAATTAGGTTTGTGGTTGCCTAATGTTTATGATTTTGATGTGTTTTCTAGATTTCCTACATACATTTTCTTGGTGAACCCGACGTGAAACTAACTAATTCTCTGCATTCTGAGTAATCTTGAGTCATTTGCAGGTCAAATTTGCAAGAAAAAGGCCTTTCTAGACCGATCCAGAGCTTTTGCGCCTGTGTGGAGGATTGTTGTTCCTATGTGAAGGATTCTTGCGCTTGTGCAAGGCTTTTCTATGCCTATGCAGGACTTTTCTACGCTTGTGCAAACACTTGTGTGATTTGGCATTTAGGACATTAAATTTTTAATTTCTCACTTTTAAATGATTTGTAGGGGTAAAATAGGTTTTATTGAGTGAAAAAATGGTTTAAAATGAACTCACAATGCTCTAATTAGGATGGGTTAAAGAACATTAATCATACACTATCTTTTGTTTATGCAAGTGGGGTTTAAAAAAGAACACAAATCTTTCGTTTTAGGATTTCAAAAAGAACACAAATCCTTGAAATCCATTTCAATTTCATAAAAATTAGTCTAATTAGGGTTGGGGAACTTGAATTAACTCATCTATCTTAATTAGGAGGCTAAATGAACAACAAATTGGCACAATTAGCTTAATTAGGGTTCTTGAGAGTACAAACTTTTGCATTTGGGTTAAGGAGCATATAAAGTGTTCATTTCTCTCTCCTAGGATTTTCAATCATTCTAATGATGGGTAATTCACCTAAAGATGTTAAAATTTGAGTTAAATAATTGCAATCATAGTGGGCTTTAAAGCTAAATAAGTCAAAATCTTGTCAAAGTTAGGGTTTCAATTTTGCAAGATTTAGCCTCTACTTGACAAATTCTCCCTGTTTTGCATAGGCATTGTACTTTTCTGCCTGTGTAGAGAGTTTTTGTGCCTGTGCAGGAATTTTTGTGCTTATGCAGGACTTTTATGCGCCTGTGCAGGGCTTTTTTGCGCTTGTGCAAGGGTAGGTCTTGAGGTGAAAATATTTATTTTCCTTGGCAAATTATCTCAATTACATTATGTTTTATGTGTTTTGGCTTTTTGTCCTATTGAATATCTGTGCAACAACTTGGCGAACATTGGCAAAGACTTAATCACAAACTATTAATGCATTTGGTGCAAGATGCAGTTAAAGAATCCTATCAAAAACCGAGTGTTTGTGATTTGTAGATTATCTCACACTTCAATTTATTAAGGATAATGAACAAGTGTTTGCTTTGTTTTTGTAGATGATTTGTATGTTTTAATCCTTAGAGGGTCTTCCTCCTAAGTAGCCTATAAGGTCGAGTGAGAGGGAACGACCTAAGTCATAACAGGATAAAGCCAAGCCCTTCCAAACCACTATAAAAAAATGCGTTTGTGATGAAAGTTACAAGCAACGGGTGTTACGTGTTGTCATAATGATGCTATATCTCTCTCAGTGTCCGCGTGGCACGTGAAACCCTATAGAGCGTAACCTTTGCAGGCTGGGAGGCCTCGTTTAACAGAGTGGAAAACATTGTTGATTATGACCAACCGAACAAATTATTTGACTAAACCCCATTATGCTTAGAGACCAAAACCCTTTTATTTGTTGACTTAGGCATTGTGATATGCGCATGTTGAAGAAACCCCTCATGTGCCCCTCAATTTGAGATAGTAAATTCTTAGGAATTGACGACCTAAGAATTCGAAGCTTGCTATGCCCAAAGAAGTGAGTGTCGTGGACGGGAGCCAATGCTACCAGGATTCTAACTATTCGGTTGAATGTGGTATTCTGGGTAAGGGGATTCAACAAATATTGTCCTTGCTAGCTTTAGGATTTGTCATTGAATGCGCATGAGTGTCTTCTTTCAAAGAGTCAAACAAACATTTTGTCTTTCGTGCTTGTCAAAAGGTGAATAAAAAACAATTCTCACAAGTGGTCATAAACTACCTTGATCTTTCAAAGTTCAAACAAGTTCCCAAAAGTTCAAACACAAGCTCCAAGTCAAAACAAAGTTCAAACAAAGAGTTCACATTTTTGTCAAAGTAATCATCCAACATTTCAACATGGCTTGTTAAAACATGGGATACCCTTATTTCACAATTCATGTCACTTAGGACTAGGTTTTGCATAGTTCAAACTTAGGTCTTAGGACGTATTGTCATTACCCTTCATTTTAGTCCATTTCATTGCAAGCATCCCCATTTTGCACTTAGGTTTGGATTCATTTTCCTAAGTCTTGATTTCATTATCATTATAGCAAGATTAAGTCTTGGCTTAGGTTGAATTTTGTATTTCCAAAGTCATTGGTCCTCACAAATTTATATCACATTGGTTTTATCATTGCATAGTCCAAACACTAGGTCTTGTCTTAGGTTACCATCATCAAACATTTGCATTCATATCCTTAGTTCATATCATTTTGTCATATCATATCATATCCTTAGATCATATCACATCTTGAGACCATATCATATTCATATCATATCCTTAGTCATTGTCATAATCATTTTCCTCTTGCATTTAGTCTCAAAATTAGGTTTTGCCAAACTTCAAAGATTCAAATCTCTAGATTAAACCCTAATACTTGGTTAGGGAGTCTTTACCTTGTCCAACATTTTTTCTTTTGTCATTATCATTTTATCAAACCTAGCTTAGTATCCAAGCGTATAGGTGAGACATTGTCAATTTGTCCTATTGTCATTTTATCCTTTGTCCTCTTAAGGTCTTGAATTCATTTCAATTTCCTAAGGGTCACACCTTTAGGTTTTCATTCCAAGAGTTTGTCCAAACCTCAAAAATAACAAAAAACATAGGTTGCATTCTTGCCCTAGGTTTCATCATCATTTGCTAAAGTTGCACTTAGTTACATTTCATTATCATTCCAAAATTCTAAAAACATAGGTTGCACTCTTGTCATATATTGCATGATCATCTTTTAAGATTGCATTTAGTTGCATACCTTGTCATTCAAAAAATCAAAATCCCAAAAATATTGCATAGAATAGTGACATGTCTATTGAAACATGATTCCAAGCTCCTATCATGCAACAAAGTTTGACATATCAACTGATGATTGGTCCAATGAATAACACAGTGCAATCAAGTTTTGATCCAAGGCAATCACAATTTTATCCAATCCAACAACAAGGAAATATCGATCAAACTTTTTATGATGAAACAAGTATCCAAATATGAAAGCTAGAGGAAAAACTAGCTCGAGAGACAAAGATCTTTGAACAAAAAGTTATAAACATGGAAAAGTCTAGATCCCAAATGATGAAAATGTTTCAAAAATTTCAAGGTCAAAATCCAAAACTTGAGCCAATTGATGTAAAATCTCTCGTCGAACGATCAAAGATACCAACTCTCCTCGCACAAATAGAGATGATGAAACAATTTCAAGCAACAAGCACAAGTTTTAATCAAGTCTCAAACCATACATCATTTGATCAAAACCCTGTTCAATCAAATGTTGAGTCAACAACCAATCATCCAACAACAACCAATCATTCATCAACAACCAATCATCTAGCAACAACCAATCATCTAGCAACAACCAATCATCCAACAACAACCAATCATCTAACAACAACCAATGATTCAACAACAACCATTGATCCAACATATCCAATCAATGATCCAACATACATGGCCAATGATCCAACATATCCAACCAACATAATTAATGTTTCAATTTCAACAATATTCTCAACCAAAAACACAATGTCAACAATTGGCTCAACCAAATTTAAAGTATCAACAACAAACCCAGTCAACAAATCAATATCAACAACTACAACCAAAAATTCAAAAATGAAAGTTGCAACTCACACTAGGACAAATTTCAAACATGTTAGACCAATTCAACCAATGTCTAATTCAAAATCAAAACATAACACCAAACCAAAACCAAATCCCTTGCAAACAAGTCCAAAATCTAAATTCAATCATGTCAAAACCTTGCAAGGATTCAAATGCGTCTCAAAAGAAAGATAGCTCCTAAAGAAAATCCTGAGCGATTCTTCTGAGAAAGATCAAAATCATATACCCATATCTAGCAATAACTCATCATCCCCCATAAGAAAATTGACTCTCCAGTGGCATCTATCCCGACACCCTTTGAAGCTTCACAAGAACCTTCCATATCGTCCACATCAAACGATACACCCAAGGATGAAATCCCCCAAGGGATATCCACGATTGATTGCCAAACTAATCCAATTCATGATGCACATCCTTGCCATGTTTTAGAAATGTTAGACCCAATGCCATCGTGTGATTCAATTTCCATCAAACCTATTTCAGAGGATCCTATTCAAAGTCCATCTCCTTCATGCCAAAGCATTGATTCCTTGCCTGAATTCCCCGTGCATATCAAAATTCCAACCCCATGTCAAGGGGATGATTTAGAGAATGAACAAATGAGTCCTAAAATAGATCAAGATCAAGATCCTGAAACCTTATCATCCCATCCAATTGTTGAGTAGGATCCCATATCCCCATATACTCATATGATTCCCCTATTCTTGTCCATTCTATCCAAGAACACAACACCCTTTCAAATCCCATTGACATTCCACATCTTGAGCAAGGTCAAGATATCTCCTCCATCCTTTTTGATGATTCCATTGAAAGTCACAAGTAGAACACCTTCAAAGAGGAATCCAATGATCTTCTTCCTTGTTGAGATCAAAGTATCCCTTTAGCTTCATGTCCACAACAAGACCCTATCATCCCTTTAAATCCTCCAAAAGACCCCCTTGTTCCTCCATCTCCATGTCCCAATTCTCCATATATAATCCAAGACCTCATTTCCTTTGACGATCCCATTATTCCTCCCATTCCATCTCATGAAGAGCCTATCATTGATCATAGTCCCCCTCATAATCCTGATACCCCTAGTGATCCTAATCCTCCTCATGATTCTAACATGTTGGTGCAAGATGTTCATGAAACCCTTTCATGCAAAATGGGTTCCTCCACTTTGGTTTAGTCTAATTCACTTGATTATCCCATTATTTCATCCATATCATGTCCACCTCATAATGGACTTGCATCTTCTTCCCAAAGCAAAGAGCATCCTATGGGTCAAAATATTTATAAAGGTAAAGGGGTAGACCTCCACAAGAAAGAAACCCTCCATGTTAAAGAAAATATTAATGGTCATGGCCTCCGTGACATTCCTTAAGACATTGGAATCCCTCCATCTAAATCCAAGCATACACCTTCCCCTTCATCCCTTCCATCCATCTTAGGTCCTTATATCGCTTCGTCCGCTATGTGGGTTCAACAAAGGCACACATCTTTGAGCACCTTCCATCCATCCAAATGACCTCCATATCATTCTCATCCATCCATACATTCCTTTCCCCCTCCAAGCAATTTGGATGCCGAGTATAAAATCCACAAGTCCAATAATCCGCTTGTATTCAAGGATAAACATGCCAATCTAATCGACATGTCAAAACAAAGAAAAATATGATCCAAAAAGAAAAAGAAATATTCAATAAGCCAAAAAGGCCCACTGAGAAAAATAAAGAAAAGTAAAAAGCTATATGGGTTCCTAAATCCCTTGTGCAAGCAATGCATTCCAAGGAACCACAAAAGCATGAAAAATCCAAAACAATATGGGTTCCCAAGAAGCTCCTAGAAGCACAAAAATAAGCATCAAAATTGGCATCCAAGATTTATATTCCTTCATCCAAACCTTCCAAGTCTTTTCCTCAATCATCTCCTTCATCTATTTTGGGTCCTTATGTCCCAAAGTCCATAGCCTTTCCTCCATCCAAATCTCAACCTCCAAAATCCACTTTTCCTCCATTAGTCCATCACCCCCTAGATGTGTGCCAATGTTGATTTTTTCAGTACTTCCATCATCTCAAGCTCAATCCTTCCAATACCCTATCCATTATCCAACATCTCTTTTCCATCCTTCTGTTCCTCTGATCCAATCTTTTGCATAAATCCTTGGATTAGTCCCATTTCATTTCCATGTCATTATCCTACCAATGTCCTTGAGTATACTTTAAAGGGCATGGTCCATTTTTCAAGGCTACTATCCAAACAAAAAGATTATTGAGTCCTTCGTCCATCCCCTATCTTGTGTCCATTTTCTTCCAAAAAATTCAAAAGTAAAAAAATACAAAAAAAAAAGAAAAAAAAAATTGAAAAAGAGAAAAAAAGCAAAAGATTGAAAAAAAAGTAAAGAAAAATAATTCGTCCACTGGTGAAAACTTGGCAAAAAGGCACCTTGGGCAAGTACCATGATGAAAACCTGGCAAACAAGCATCATGCGTAATCTATGAACTTCTTGCATACCGCACTTGGGGGCAGGTTTTGTCCATCTTATTGCCCTTCATTATCCTATTGTTTTTCATACCCCTATCATACCCTTCATATCCTATCATACCTCTATCATACCCTCCATTATCCTATCATCCCTCATGTCCATATTCCCTTTCCCACCTTTGATCTTGACAAGGCTGAGGATCTTCATGAACATCATGCATCTTGTTCGCAAATTTTAGTCTATCACATCTTTTGGTCTTTATCCATTATCTTATTACAACCTTTCATCCATATTCCTTGGCTTATTGCAACCTTATGTCACTATCCTTTGGCCTATCACAACCTTTAGGTTGTGTTGTTGAACATAGAATACCACTGAGAGGGGGGTGAATCAGTGGTTCCTAAGTTTTTCCTCTTCTGATCTAACTTGAAAATATCAGTTATTTACTTAACCACTTAAACAGTCACACCGGTAATACAAGAAAGAAAGCCAAAGATACCATACACACAAGTAAATCACAACACTAGATTTACGAGGAAAACCCAATATGGGAAAAACCTTAGTGAGAAAAGTTGTTGGAGACTACTGCTCCAATCCAGCCTCACAGGTAAAAAAATAGACTTACCAAGATTTTGTGCACCAACCCAAGGAGCACCAACCCCTGCACTTTTAGGGCACCAAGACAAGAAGCACCAACCCCTGCACCAAGCTTCAACTTGGAAATGTATATTGAAATACTATTTGAATACAATTAAGGCTTCTTGTTGCAAATGAATTCTGCAATTCTTGAATCAAATAACTCTTTGGCGGTTGACAGTCTTTTCTCCTCCACTGAAACTCACACTGTTGGTTGTGAGATTGTTGTCTCTATTTCTCGACCTCTGTTATCTTTCTCTCCCTATCACACACAGTCTTTCAACACAATGTGTCACACTAGGATGCTGCCTGCTTTGCCACACCTTACCGATTGGGCTCAACTACAAGACTATGGTATTACTGCTAAAATCCTCTCATTGGTTTGCTTGCTCACTCACACTGCAACTTTCTTAGAACTCCTTCTGAAGTTTTCTCCTTGCTCCCTCTCACTTCTCTTCTCTGCTAAATCTTCACAGCATCAACAATATTTTCCGCCTGGAGCTCTCATTTCTTACATGGTGAATTCCTGCCATAATGCAATTCAAAAACTTGAGTGGTAAGGGTTTCCTATTTCTAACATAATATTCATGAGATCCAATCCCGCCTATCTTGGATCAATCACCTGTCCTAGAAGGATGCACCTGCACACTGTTTCCATTATCCAATGCACATTTTCTGGAAATGGCAATCTCGAATCAGATCTTCTGTCATGAAATCAGTCAACACATAAGGCGCTTCAGAAGTTTTCTTTTTGAGGACTTCCTGAATCGAATTTCACTTGAATAGATTCAGGCGCCGACTACTCTCCGATCTTCCTCTGTCATTCCTTCTTCCTCGAGCCGCAATCAGTTAGATACAATCCAGAGATTTGTGGCTCCTCCATTAATGGCGATTATCTGTTTCATCAAACCTGTCGATGAGGCTTCACCAACCACAACACGTTTTCCACCTCTGCTTCACATGGCATCACAATGATCAAGACATGGCCCACCAACACACAGTTGGTCCAGAAAACACATACCGATACAACTCTTTGCTGGTAGAGATTTCTTCTTTTGTTAACCGGTAGAGCACCCTATACCAGTAACACATCTTCATTCTTTATGCTCACCCTTATGTGAGTATTCATCATGCTGGTTGACATCAATGACAACTTAGTGCCAAATTGCCAACATGTGTCCCTTATTCATTCTTGGTCTTGCTTATCCTATCCACATCCTATCACTATCCATGCACTCTTTTTTGTCCCTTGATCTTGATCTGACATAAGGACACAAAATTGAAAAACATGGTTTCCAAAAAAACCTCTTGACATGTCCCTCATGCCATTCCATTGTTTTACATTGTCATATCTAGTCCTTTATTTCATCGTGTGGTTGCCCTTGGAAATTGCTTTCATGTTGTCTCCATAATAAATGACCTCTATCTTCCCTCTATCCATCGACATTTCAACAAGCCTATTTATCCATTCGTCATATTCCTTGCCTTGCTAAACACTCAAAGCAAAATAAAAAAAATCCTTAAAAATCAAATAATGTCCTGAAAAAATTTAAAAATAAAATAAAAATCGAAAAATGTTCTGAAAAAATCACTAAAAAAAAATTGCAAAATGTCCTGAAATAAAACAAAAGAATTATAAAATGTCTTGAAATAAAACAAAAAAATTGCAAAATGTCTTGAATAACACAAAAAAATTTGTAAAATGTCTTGAAATAATCCTAAAAAAATAGTTAAATGTCCTAAAAAAAGCACAAAAAAGCAAAAAGTTGAAAAACCCTAAAAATTGGAAAACATAAAAAATCCAAAAACAATCGCTTTTGTTTCATTTTTGCTAATAAACTGTCCCCTTGTACATAGACAGACATTTGAGTAGACAACAGATAGTAAACCTGATAAACACTATGCTTTAATAAAATCATGCGTTAACAAATGAACTATTCAACCAAACTAAGCATTCAAATTGATCGAACTTGTTGTATCAATCAATCAACATCAACATTATCATTGGTCCTTGTCAACCATTATTATGGGTCTTATACAGGGTGTGGTATACTCGAAACTAGACTGTGTCCTGTCTTAGACGAGGTACTACATTCCCTGAAACCAGACAACATGATCGTCCTTTCATCACAACATTAACAACTTTTTACAATGAAGATCAAAATGTTTGTTTGACTTGTTTGAATTTGCGAGTCTTATCTTTCATTGATTTATCTTCGACCATGTTCCTATGTTGCTCGATGATGTCACTGAGTGATTTAGAGTGGTTGGGATGGCTCATGGTCTTCTTTTTTTTGTTTTTGTTTTCTGTTTGCGGAATGTTTTGTAGAATTCTGGGGCAAGTATGTCTTGGGTGTCTGTGATAAGTACGTTCTCTTTGTGAATGCCACACATACCTTTACCATTGACATACTTAATCTCTTAGGATATCTTGACTCTTTCCTTGTCTATGAAGTGTTTATTTTATGCAAAGGGATTGCATTATCGCCCTAGCCTTCATTGCCATGGTGCACCACATCCACTTTTCCATATCAAATAAAGGTTTTCACCTATTATTGTGCATTTGTGAAAGCAAGTTTTTCTTTACCATTAGTTGTTCTTCGTCTAATTTCCTCTTACTAACATTTCTTCCGCTAGTCGTTGAAGTCATCCTTGAAGTCATCTTGGTCTAGTCCTAACATTATTTTTGACAAATTGGCCTCTTTTGTAGGTTTTTTTGACCAATTCCTTGAGGGGGCATACATATATCCTTGTCATCATCTGGGGCATTTTTCTTGATTGTTCTTTGAAACAATGCCCAAAATTGCATTGTCTCAAAGAGGGGCAAAATGTAGGCATCTAAAAATGGTCAAGGCTTGTGGTGTCATACTTTAACATGTCCACGTGACCTTCTTTTAGGGTTTTCACATATTATTAACATTTATTCTATTTCGCACACTTGGCCTTTATCATTTATCGACATCTTGTCATTCTTTTGCACTTATTTCCCATTTGATTGTATTTTTTTCATTTGCAATTAGGTCTTGTCAATATCATTTTCAAATTGCAATCTTCAGTCGTGATCATCTTGTCATATCAATTGGACATCGTCAATCCTAATTGAATTAGGGTTTTGTCCTTGATCTTTATCATTTTCAAACATCTTTGATCAATTATCATTATTTTTTATTCATTTTGGATCCCCTTTTCAATTGTTAATTGTTAATTGTCGGTCAATCTTGTCAATTTGTGATCGATTCGTCATTGGTATTTGTCAATCTCAATATCATGTCAACCTTCATCAAATTAACCTTTTGTCAATCTTTGATCGATTCATCATTGATCTTCATTAGTCAATCATTGTTGGTTTCTTGTCATTATCAAATTCTCATCATTTTGTCCTTTTGATTCCAATATTTATCACTTGCTGGCTTCGATAGTGTCTTGACCTAATTTCATTTCTAATTTGTCCATTAGGGTTTAATGATTTAATGATTTAATCATTTAATCCTTCGAACGCTTCTCTTTGGGTTAAATGAATTAATTCCATTTATCCTAGGTTTCTTGTGTCACAATTAAATAGCTCATTTAATTGGATAATTTTGTGGACTAATTAATAAATGAGAATTTATTAATTAGGTGTCATCTATTTTCCTAATTTCCTTATTTTCCTCTTTTCCACCTAATTTACTAATTTTCAAATTTCAAATTTCCTCTAATTTTTCCCTCCTAACTTTTCCCACCAATTTCTCCTCCTAATTAGCTCCCCTTTTTGTGCTCAATTTGTCATAAATTAATGAGCAAGTTTTGAGGCCAATTTGTCATATGTCATGGAGCAAATTTTGTGCATAATTGTATTAATGAGCATAAATCTCTCTCAATTTGTCATATTTTATCAATTAATTTTGTCATGATTTTTGGTCATTCAGTTATGCCATTTTCAATCAATTTTGCCTTTTTAAATTCAATCATTCTAATTTCATCCTTTCATCAGTTTGTCTATAAATTGGTCTCTCTCATCATTGATTCAACAACCATGCTTTGAGTAGCCTTACGTTGTCGTTTTCACTTTGCAATCTTGCTTCCATCACACTTGCAATCTTGTAGGTGAAATCCACAAAATCACATTTGAAGGTGAAAGAAGGACAAATGAATTACATGGAGGTGATTCAATGCTTTGGTTTGCATTTGATTTGTTTTGAATCTCATCTTCATGCTTCTATTGAATGTATTAGGATTGAATTTCATTAGTAATTAGGCTTGTGGTTGCCTAATGTTTATGCTTTTCATGTGCTTTCCAGATTTCCTACATACAATGATTACTAGAGGTGTTAGGTTTGACACTTTGTATAAGTTAGAGGCATACACTGTTGAGTGTAATAACACCTCTATAAAAATTAAATACGTGGATACTTCGTCGGTAGATTTGAGGGTTTCACCTTTAGTGGATGGAAATGACTTTTAGGTACCTAAGGGTCCTCTTTCTTCTGAAGCAAAGTTACATGTAGAGAAGACTATGTTATGACACCAAAGATTTGGCCACATTGGAGAAAAAGGTCTAAGGACGTTGAAAAATAATGGAAAACAAAATCGTGTTCAGTTTTACTTGAGTTCTCATAAATCTTGTGGTGCTTTGGATCTTATTCATTATGATGTGTTTGGTCCTATAGATGTTCCTTCAATTGGAAAATCCACATATTATGTTTCATTTATTGATGATTATAGTAGAAGGACATTGGGATACTTTCTAAAGAGTAAACATGAAGTTTTCAGTCGATTTAAATAATTTAAAGCAATGGTTGAATTGTAGACCGAAAATAAAATAAAATGTTTGAAGACTGATCATGACGATGAATTTTGCTCTAATGATTTTGATAGATTTTGTAAAGACTGTGACATTAATAGACATAAGACAACTCTATATCCTCCACAAAAAAATGGAGTTGCAGAAAGAATGAACAAGACACTAATGGAGAGGGCTAGGAGTATGCTGACTGGTACTAGTCTAGAACAATTTTTTTGGGTTGAAGTTGTTGCCATTGCTTGCTACCTAATTAACAAGTCTCCTACATCAACTCTTGTTGATAAAACGTCTATGGAAGCATGGTCGAGTCACAAGCCTTCATTGAGACATCTTAGAGTTTTTGGTTGCGAGACATATGCACATGTGCCAAAGGAGAAACAAACAAAGTTAGAGAAAAAGTTTGTGAAATGTATCTTCATTAGATACAGTTATGGTGTGAAAGGATACAAGCTTTGGGACCCTATTGCACAAAAGATAATACATAGTAGAAGTGTTATTTTTAGAGAAATTAAGTCTCCTATTATATTGCAGCCAAAACAAACTAAACAAGAAGATGTGATTCAATTTTATTCTACGCCTGAAAGAGTTGAATCAAGACGACTTGATAGGCAAGAAGTTGAGGACAACTCATCTAGCTCTAAATCTTCAGAAGAGGAGGATGAACCTCCAACTCAACTTGTTTAAAGGTCTACAAGACATAGACAATCACCTAAAAGGTATTCACCTAATGATTGGAGATATATTTTTGCTTTTAATACTAATGTGGTTGAACTTCAATCTATAGAAGAGGCATTATGTATGCATGATGCATAATCCTGGATGATTTCTATCGAAGAAGAAATGATAGCTTTGAAAAAAAATGATACATGGGATCTTGTACCATTACTTGAAGGATGAAAACCTGTTGGTTGTAAATGGGTTCTCAAGAAAAAGATTGGTTCAAATGGAGGCATTGAGAAGTATAAATCAAGGTTGGTTGCAAAAAGCTACTCTCAGGTTGAGGGTGCTGATTATGGTGAGATAATTTCTCTTGTTGAAAAAATTACATCCATTATATTTTTGCTTTCTATTGCTATTGCATACGATTTAGAGGTTGAGAAAATAGATGTGAAAATTGCTTTCCTTCATGGTGATTTAGAGGAAGAAATTTATATGACATAACCAAAGCATTATGTGGTGAAAGTTAAAAGTAAATTGGTTTGTAAAATAAAGAAATATTTTTATGGCCTCAAACAGAGTCCTAGGATGTGGTACAAAAAAATTGACACATATGTGATGAGTTTGGGATTTGAACGTTCTAAATAAGATCACTATGTTTATTATAATTTCAATGGTGATTATTTCACGTACATTGCAGTATATGTTGATGATATGTTATTCATTGATAAAGGGAAAGATATGATTTCAGAACTAAAGTCTCAACTTGCTGCTAAATTTGAAATGAAAGATCTTGGTGCAGTGAAACACATTCTTGGGATGGAAATTAGAAGAGATAGAGTGAACAAAAAGATATGGCTAGGTCAGAGTAAGTATGTGAATTCAATTTTACTAAATTTCAACATGTAGGATTGTAGACCATTGTGTGTTCCTTTTACAATTGGAACAAAACTTTCTGTTTCGAATTGTCCTCCTTCTCCATCAAAGATGGAAGACATGTGCAAAGTACCTTACTGGAGTGTAGTTGGAAGTTTGATTTATGCTATGGTCTGTACTAGACCAGACATTGCCCAAGTAGTGGGAGTTCTTTCCAGATATATGTCTAATCCTGGTAGAGTTCATTAGGATGTAATCAAAAGAGTCTTCAAATGTTGAATGGTACTTCAGAGAATTCTTTGTGTTATCTGGTAATTTGGTAGGAGACATGATTTCCCTTGATATTCATGGTTATGTGGATTCAAACTGGGTAGGTGATATTGATAGAAGATGATCCACCAGTGCTTATGTGTTTACTTTATTTGATAGTGCAATTAGTTGGATGAGTAAGTGAAAGGTTGTGGTTGCTTTGTCCACAATGGAAGTAGAGTATATGACAACTACTCATGCTTGCAAAGAATCCATTTGGCTTAAAATACTATGTTCAGATATTGGAATAAA
Source organism: Cryptomeria japonica (assembly GCF_030272615.1). Classification (NCBI taxonomy): domain Eukaryota; kingdom Viridiplantae; phylum Streptophyta; class Pinopsida; order Cupressales; family Cupressaceae; genus Cryptomeria; species Cryptomeria japonica. The sequence continues at coordinate 370,473,690 of NC_081407.1, forward strand.
ATAAGGTGCAATGACAATTTACTATGACAGTTAGAGTGCGATATGCCTAGCCAAGAACCCAACATTTCATGCTCGTACCAAACACATTGATGTTTAGTATCATTTTATCAGAGATATGGTCGAAGATGGCAGGGTGAAGCCCGTTAAGGTAGAGACTTTGATGAATGTTGTAGATTCTTTAACTAAGGTTGTGAGTACAGGAAAGTTCAGATGGTGTTTAGAGTCTATGGGCCTCATGGCCCCTAGCAATTAATGTATTGTGTATATACTCCCTTTACTCTTGCAAGGTGTTTGACAAGTGGGGGAATGATGTCTCAACCTTGCATTTACACGAGGTTACTATTTATAGTAAGTTTTTATTTGAGCATGAAATGGTGTGAATTTTTTCCCAAAGTTTCAAATTGGCTAGATTAGCATGTCAGTAAATTTTCATCGCAAGATCACAATTATTTTTGAAGATATTGAAGTTTTTGTTTTGGAAGGTGCGATGAAAGGTTTAAATTTTATTTTGAGGACTCATACCCTCCGAAATATCCTAAAAGTTGGCGTAACTAGTGTAGTGAGTTACTAGGTGATATAACACTTTGAAAGCTTTCTGACGCTTCAATCGGTTCATCAATCAGACACTCGGTTCACAAGCTATGGCCTCTAGAAGTTTGGACTCTTGAAATAGGAAATATAAAAATACATCAGACACATAAATGCATTGTAAAAGGGAGGTACACATGTTGATGTGTGTTTTGACACATCATAGGCCATCTAGATTGGAGATAAGGTTGGCTCTAATTTATTGGGTGGTTTTATCCTGGATGGTTTTGTAATACCATTTGATAATTTCTTGTATTGTATCTCCTATATATGAGGTGGGTGAGATAAAGGTTGTGTGTGAGAGTTTGATAGCTATTGAGTTATCTCTGAATCATTGATTGGCAGTACTCCTATGAAGAGCTTGCTTTGGAAGTATATTGTAATTTGTTATTGATTTCTGAATAATATATTGGGTAGCTTTTGGAGTGTGGGGGTTTTTCTCCCGAAAGGGTTCTCCCCATGTAAATCACTGTGTTGTGATATGCATGTTGTTATGTCTATTTCTGTTAAGTTTTTATAACTGTTGTAACGATCTGTAAAAGTTTTTGCATTATCCTCCTCTCAATGTTAGTGTATGAATTTTTTCCGCTTCTTAACTTCCTTACAAGAAAATTATCATAGGTGATAGGAGTAGATGTGATTGAAATATGATATTAAAATTTACTTAGCAATAAAGTAATGTTGTATGTGTGAATATCTAAATTACCAAATTGTTTTGTGACATCATGAAGGATATTGTAATCATTTTAAAACTTAATATTGTGCATTGAGAGCAATGGTATATGTTGTAGTGTATCATCAAGTGATTAATTGGGGTTCTGATATCTATTTCTATTATAACTTCGTAAACGTGATTATCTTATAGATAAGATATCTTAAATAAATATTAGTCATGTATGAGTGTATTTCTTGTGTGCAAATGGGCCACTTTATCTCTTCCTTGCATATGTCTTCTTTCATAACGGATAATTGCATAGATTCTCGTAAAATATTCCATTTCATTAAAGGTGATAAAAGATATATCGATATATAAATAAATTTATGGTCTAAAATGTTTCGTGTGCACTCTCTCACACATTCATGGCATTGCGTCCTTGGGTGTTGTGCATCGGTTACTCCCTCTGGTGTGGCTGATATTAGTCACATTGTGATGTGTTGGTTAATCTGTCTTGAGTTATTTGTGATTTGTAATTAGGGCCGGGGAATTTAATTTTTGGATTTCTTCTATTTAGGGCTAACCACCAAATTCTTCTTTTATCTATTTTGTTCTATTTTGTGGTACTTGTCACACTCCATTTATTGTTGATTTTCCAGACATTTTTCATAATTTAATGTTTAATTTGATGATCTTTCCTTTTGGGCTTTTTCAAGTTTGTTGTCTAAAGTGGTCATTTTGAATGTTGAGTATTGTCGGCCTTGGTTATGTGTTATGTCTTGTTTCTATCATGTCCATTTTGAACCTCTAATAGTGTGTGTAAGGGAACACACTGCAAAGAAGTGCACTAGACATGGTGAGCAATTAGATAATATTAGTGTTGAATGAGTAAATGGAATATGTTTCTTGGATGAAATGCATTCGTAACTTTCTAGATTTTATGAAACATTAGATAGAAGTGTGTTTAGATTAAATAATTTTATATATTATATGCAATAGTTAAATGTTAATGAACTATATGGGTGCCTATGTATGTTTCATGTATAACTATTTAATAAGGATGCCTATGAATGGTTTACTGAGTGTAGAGTACACCAAGTGTTTGTATCATGTAGTGAGATTCACTCCTTCTCCTTAGTTAAGATTGTGTCATGCTTCATGTTTGGTGCTTTTGGTGTGGAGACTAAGATCATGTTTGTATACCATAAATCTTGTTTTCTCTTATGAATATGGGTTATAGATTTTTGGATATTGTGTGATATTTTAATTATATTTGGCCTTGAGGGAAACTGATTCAGAGAAAATTCCCCTCATGTAGATGTATGCCATGACTTCTTTAGTAATATAAGGGTGTGTATATGTGTAAAATGTTTTGTAAAATGTATATCCATCTTCTTATTTGCATACATATATATGTTAAAGGAGTGTTGTCATACTTGAAAAGTGTTACTGTGATTTTCATTTATAGATGATAGCTTGGTGATGGGATTTATAGATTTTTCCTGCAAAACATTGTTGGATGATGTTCTCTTGAAGGTATTTTAATGATTTAGTATGCTCGTTGTAGCTAGTAAAAGTGACATGTCTTGTTTTATATCTTGTGTAATGCATTAATCTCAAAAATTGAAGGAAGTAAAGGAAAATTTTTGTTATTATTATCTCACTTTGAGTTAGGAAAATGTTTGGACTAAGATGTTTTATTGATTGATGAATTTCCTTTAATGAGAATATTAGGTATATTGTTCGAAATTGTCCTAAAGGAAATATATAATTTGGTTATATTCAAGTGAAGTTTTAAGACTAATGTGTGCATGTCTTCATCCCAAGCTTTGTGACTTCCAAGAGTAAGTCAAGTCTTAGGGGGGGGGGATGTAGTACCCCTCCCTTATTCATCCTTTATGATAGGATGTGATGGATACTTATGGATTTGTTTGTCTTCATGATGCTCCTTGCTTCTAGTTTCATTCTTTATATTGCTATTCTCCTTGACATTAGTGGAATCATTTTGATTACTATGACGATGTTGATTCTATGCTCTGGCTTAATTAATAAAGTTAGGTTTATGATTAGCTTCGTGATTATTTTACTATTTAGGATAGTGGCTCATGTTTATTTCTTATGATGATATGGTGCTATGTGCTAACCCCGCTTCTTATCTGTATAGGATATGATGATGATGTTATGGTTGCCATGATTGTATTATTGTTGTGGTCATAAAAGAGATAATGTTATACCACTCGTTTACGAGCATGGTGTGATGTTGCGACTCTCTTTCACCCATTTGATTATTTTATGTTATATGCAATCTATATGTTGTTGTATAGACGTTGGTGTTGCACAGGATGTAGGTACTAGACATCGACTCCACCCAATTTCATAGGTTTGAACGTGTCTCTAATCCCAATGGCAAGTTGACCGGAGATGGCATAAGGTCTTATCACACTCTAGGCTTAGCTAGTGTCTTGACAATTTTAGTGTTTTAGCCTTAGTTTTCTTGTTGGGTCCCTTTGTGGTCCTAGTTTGATTGTTGGTTAATGATTGAGGTGTTAGTATATATTGTTAAGCATAGCCTTGTGTGTGAGTAATTAGTTATTCATGTGGGAAGATTGCAAGTCCTATATTATTATGGCATCGATATTATCTCGTGGATTATAATATTTGGCATTTATAATTATGCATGAAAGATTATTTATTTATTATATATTATATGTATGTGGGAGATATTAATGGTATTGAGTTTAAATTATATTATTTGAGCATTTATGATTTTATATGAATTTGATTATTTTTTTTATTGATTATTTGGAGTTGTAGAGATTAATTATTATATATAGCTCATTGGTGTTAATTATTAAATGATGGTAGGTAAGAATAAATATAAATATATATTTATTTATTGGGATCTTATAATAAATTAATATTATTAGGTGAAAATTATATTGGTTTTAAGTGTTTATGCTTATTTGTGCATTTATTTATTATTTTATTTATTGTTTATTTATTTATTTATTAAATTATTATTTATTTATTTATTGTTTATCTATTAACTAACTAATTAATTAATTTATTATTTATTTATGGTTGGGTTATTTATCATTTATCTATTTGTTTAATTGTTTACGCACTTACCCTTTATTATGATTGGTCCTTGGGAGTTGTATTTGAAGAGTAATATTATTTAATAATATTTTATTTTGATTGTTATGGAGAGTTGGTAAGTTTATTATTATTTTTATTTATTTGATTTTGGCGATAATGGGGTATGATTTTTGGGCAATTTTAAATATGGAGTTTTGAGATTTTCATGGGGTTCTTTTGGGGCTGGAAAATTATTAGATTTCTGAATTTGACTTTGGAATGGATTCCTTGCGATGGCTTGAGGTTTGAAGATTGGTTTTCAAGTTGGGATTTTTGGTTGTGCATGCGTTGAAGGATTGACTGGTTGTGGATTTGGCTTGGCCATGTCTTCTCTTCTGTGAATTTTCTTGTCCATTACTTCAAACTCCAGGTCGGTGGTTTTGAATCCCTTCATATGCATTTTGTTTTATAAAAGATTGTAAGCTCTGTGATTGTTTTGAAGGGGATAATTTATGATTGTCATGATTTTATTTTCTTTTATTTGAGTTGCTGGTAATTTTGGAGTGTTAGGATTTATTTTGTCATGATTGCTTTGGAGGAATTTGTTTTCCCCTTTCCTAGCTTTGTTGTTGTAGAAGAGGACTGCCTTCATTGTCTTTTGTTGGTTATAATAGAAGAAGGTATTGTGTCCCATGGTCCTCTTGTATTTAGATTTTTGGGGTGCAGTTCTTTATGATGAGAATGAGGTTCTAAAAAGTGTCAAGCAATGTTTGTCTTGATCTGAGTTATTTAACTTCCATTATATGACATTTAATTCTCATACTTGGTTGAAAGATGCCTTTATGTGCTATGTAAGAGTCAAATATTCTATTTATTGTATGTTCTGGACTTAATCATTTTATTTTTGTTTGTGCCCGAGTTGTTTAGGCTCTTTGTTGCATATGCACTACTCTGGTTAACAAAAGCGCTAAACTGTCTTATGAATGCACCAATTTAATTGGTAAATGCACTATTCTGTTGTGCAAATGCACTAGTTTGGGTGAGATATGTGTTAGGTCCAACAAGGAAAGCTAATGTATTGAGAGGGGAGGGGTGAATCAGTACTTCAAAACTTTTCTTCAAAAACAATCTTACTGATAAACATAAACTGTGTATAGCAAATCTCATAATATATAAAGCTAAAACATAATCATAGAAATAACATCCATACACATTTCACTCCATGACACAAATATTTTGGTTACACAGAAACTCTTTGTTAGAGAGAAAAACTATGGTGGGAATGGCACCCACAACTTCACTACTGCAATAATAAAGGTTGCTCAGTTAGAGCTACATGTTTAGCTATTTTTGATAGCTTACCCTGTTAGGAGTATCAAGATCTTTAGATCTACCTTGCTAAAGGATTTTACAAACACTTTTACAAAATGTTGTACCTGGTTAAAGGCTTTACAATTTATAGACTTTGTTAGAGTGTTTTATCCTGTTAAAGGTTTCTAACACAACTCAAAATAATTCAATCAAAATCTTAACAAAATATCTGTAACTTTACATCTGAAATGATATAGCAGACTCTATGTGCTCAATATGAAATTACCATGCTCATAGCATACCTCGGTAATTGATGAATCAACTCGGTGACCTCTTCTATATACTCTATCCCTTAAGCTATTTTCAGAAAAACCTTCTCGGTGACCACTGAATATCTCTGTCACTCTTCATATCTTATCTTCTCTCATGATTTTCATTTTCAAATCATCAATCTTCCCTCTCTATGTTAGATACTCAAATCACTCTGAATATATAGATCTCTGAGGCAGTGATCTTGTTCATACATCGATCATACAAACATGTTTTATCGAATAAATAAACATAGAAATTATTTCATTGGATAAACTTCCTCAAAATCATACAAAATCTTTAAGTGCAATTCCCTATGTAATAACGGTTCCCTGTTCTCGAATCTTGTAACACGTTTCCACATATGTGTCTAGGTTCATTGAATCTGGTAACACGTTTCCACTCGGTTCAGATTGACTCGGTATACCTTCTTTGCTGCTCGGTAGACATAAGAACTTTACTCGGTAGGTAGCTCAATATTTCTCATCTCGGTGACTAGCCTTTCTTCTGTAACCAACACCCTTAGTACTTACCGACTGAATATTTCGGTAGTATTAACCGACTAGAGTATATAGGATGACTTTGGACATAAAACTAATGACAACTTAGTAAATAGTAACAATATGTGTTGTTATTTTAGGTAAATGCTCTATACTGGTTGGTATATGTGTCATTTTATATCAGAAATGCACCACCCTATACAATATATGTGCTAAATCAGTCTATAAATGCACCAAATTTATGAGTTTAGGCACCACTATGTTTGTTGTATGTGTCAGGGTTCTGTGCAAATGCGCAATTTTGTTGTTCTGTGTGTTACCAATTTTTTTTGTAGTCTATGATGAAATTTGTGGTATTTGTTCGGGTGTGTGAATTCATGTGCTACTCCATTATTGTTTTACTTGTTCTGAGATGGATATATGCTTCATTATGGCTTGGATGGAGGTTGATATGCCTTGGCAGTGATCCATTGTTGTTCCACATTTGGATATATCACATCATTGGAATTATTGGTTCCTTGGATGGTTAATGAATAATGTTGTTAGATCAATGACAATATGGATTCTATTATGATTATGGATCAGATTTGGAAATGAATCCTTGAATGGATATATATATTATGTGATTCTTTGGATATCCTTATATATATGTTTATGCTATACCCTAAAGGTCTAGGAACATGATAGGGGGAGTGGCTTCCAAGTGGATGTTGGGGTCATGAGAGATATATTGTCAGGAGATCTCTTGTGATGGGTGTCGAGGTCTAGACCACCAGGAGATCTCATTGGAAGTTTTTCTGTAAACAAGTGATAATCCCAATTAAATTAATCTAGAAGGGTTGGGTAGTAGCTTTCACATTAATAAGATAATAATATGATTTGTGGAGCCCCACTCATGGCCTAGAGTGCTAGTTCAGGCTCAAGATGAGATTGGGAAGGCCTTGTGTTGGCATGACCGAACTCCCTTGTTCTCTCAAAGGTTGAGATGGTTTTGCATGGGTATCACTGGGCACCGAGGTCTAGAGAATGCCAGGAAAACCCTTGTTGTGATAGCATGTGATGACACTCTTCCCTATATGTGTCCTAATACCTTAGCCTTGTTTGATGTTAGCCTTTGGTGTCTTGAGCTTCATGGTTGAGCCTTGTATTGTGTATTTGGTTGTGTTCTTGTGGATATTTTTAGTTGTGGTTCTAATCTACATATGTTTATGTTCCTTTGATGTTAGGTGTCAACCTAGGTTTAGAGTGTGCATGGGACCTTATGTCATTCTCTGGAGCATGGGGGGTGGATCATTTTGGTTCCACATGGTCAGGTGGTTTGATGCCTTCTTCCATTGGGATCTTCGTCATTGGATGTTCGTGTTGATGGATGAGGATTCTTTATCTCTTCAACTTGTGCTTGAATTCTTGGAGCAAATATCATTTATTCATTGTGATTGGAAGACTTCATTGTAATCATGTACCTTGGATAATTATATTTGTAGCTAGAGATTATGATTCATCATTGTAGTAGATGTTGTATATAGAAGATGTTCCTCTTGTTTAAGACATGATACATAATTTGGTTAATGATTCTTGTAGATAGTGATTAGGGTTCCTTGTTGGAATAGATAATGTATTCTTGTATTGATTATCTATGTATTTATTGTAATATGAGAAGTGTATTTTGTAAAAGACTAGTGTGGGTTTTTCTATTAAGTAATGGTTGATTGTGTTCTAGAGTTGATGAAATAGCTAGTTATTGGATTTAATGGTTAGGAAAATTTGAATTTGGTGCATTAAAATGAACCTATCATATTGGTAGTATTATTATGTCTTAATTCATGAGCAAATGCTAATGTGGTCAATGGATATTGTTAAATGGGTTATATTTTATGTATGCGTAATGAAGAAGTTAAATGATTACTTTCCTATGCTCTTAAAATGAAATGAATATTAGGATTATTGTAGGAAATGGCATGGTAGAGTTATATGATATTTTCATATCCTAATGTTAAGTTAAGTAATGACGTTGAGATACCCTAGGGAATGTAATTCAAAATTTTGTAAGTTAATTCCGCTTGCTTATTTATGCTCATATGATCATGATTAGCTAATGCATGCGTTTATCTTGAGTTATATGTGTTGTATTAGTTCTTTTAAAAAAAAATCTCTATTTTCTAGTTAGTTGGTTAGTTTTCTTTAGGATATTCATGGTGGGCATTACAACATTCAAAACAAAGGAGTGGTTGTTTGAGTGGCTAGTTATGCCATTTGGTCTCACAAATATTCCAATTACATTCATGATACTTATGAATTAAGTGCTCAAGTAATTTCTTGGTAATATTGCAATTATTTACTTAGATGATTGTAAGGTGGAAAATTCAAGGCTTTAGAAGATTCACCACATGGAAGAGGGAAATCACTAAGCTCATTTTCACTTGGAGGACTTTACATTTAAAAGAGGGGATGAATCCACTAGATCCAATCCTAAAGGATACAAGGACTAAATACTAAGTAAATTGATTGATGTTTGGAATGTGTTTGACCTTGTTTTGTAAGTTGAATAAGTAAAGTGCTTGAAATTGAAGACAAAGTAAGTGGAAATAGTGAGACACATATTCAGGATTTCGGCGTGCACTTGGATCTGAGAATTTTGAGACGATTCGGAGTTGCTCTGCAAAATCTACCAAAAGTTGCAGGGACCATGTGTCTGGACCAGGTCACCCCCAACTTGGTCCTCCAAACTTTGCGTGCGTCAAAAAGGGTTTTTTCATCTCTACAAATAAAGCTTAATTCCAGAAGTACAGTTGCGCACCTGGTGTAGGAGCACTTAGTTTTGAGTGCAATTTCTTCATTTTGGTGTGTGTGTTCATAGAATAGTTTGGGATGGTGAATGTGAGTCTTCTATTAGGTCCTCATATGTTTTTGAAATTCTTTGGTAGTTTTAACATCCATAGGACAATGCATTTGCTCAACTTTGGCTTGTAAGCCCTTGTAAGCGTAAAATGACATAATCTTGCATTTTGATGTAAAATGTCTTGAATAGCCTTGTTTGGAATTGGGACATGTTAAAGTAGTGGTTTTTATTCATCCTAGATGGTTTGGAGGAGAAAATAAATCATGTAAAGCAAAAATGCACTTTTTGGCAAAAGTTGTCAAAGTTGCTTGACAACTTTTTGCAACGTTGAGCAACTTTTTGCATTTTTGAGCAAAGGGTTGGTTAGGAAATTGATGGAGAGTTAGTTAGGCCACAAATGGCATATAAATTCCCTAAAAAATGAATGTAATGAGGTTGGTAAATGCCTGGAGTAGATTGGAATACAAATTGGAGACCATTTTTGAGTTTTCACCTTGTGTTTTCCAAGAATTAGAGCAGCAGTCCGTACTTAATGGATTGATTGCATTTCTGTTATTTGCTTATTTTTTTAAAATGTTCTTGTATTGATCAGGAAGCATCTTGATTAGTTTTTGTGCAGGTTTGAATTGAGTTGTTAATTTTGTAAGCTCTCAGCCTGAGTAGGGGTTTGAGAGGCCCAAACATGGTTCTAGCTTGAAGTCCTTTGATAGTCTTTATTTTACTTTGGAGGTCATTGAAAGGCCAATGAGCATCATTTCCTAGGTGAGCTCAGTCATAGCCCAGTTAGGAAATGAGTGAAAATATGCAAGTGCTTGCAGGGATGAACAGGGTTGGAAGTACATAGTGTTTGGAATGAACAAGTGGGGTGTGATAGAGCATATGTGTGAGTTTGGAGGTGTGGAAGTTCAAGGAAGACACCAAACCCTTGGACAAAGTCCAAAACAAGCCTCAAACCACCTAAAACAATACTTAACTGATTTAACTGTCGTAATTGTTAGAGAACAACATGGTCTTGTTGATTTGGTAAATAATACTACTCTGCTTGATCAGATCCTTTTCATGCTCCTATCTGCCTTGAAACATACCGTAGATACTCCTTCTGGTTCGGTAATCAATCACACTGACACTTAACCAAAATTTCCAACACTACAACAAAACAACTCATCGACCTTATAAGAAAAACAATAGGCCAGTAACACATCACAAACCTAAGATCTCATAGAGATTACAAACCAATCGGTTCAAACATGACCATTGGATTACATAGAAATAATTGCACATTGTTCAAGACAACCTCGACCACTCCTTGATCACCGCTTCATTGAATCCTGTAACTTATGACGCGGTTTCCACTTCATGCAATGCACTCGCTCATTCCCAAGATAAAACAGTTATCTCTACGCACCAAAACCACTTTGAAACTCATCATGTGCATCATGCATGTGTGGCATAATCATCCCCGATCACCATTTGATCATAGATCAACACAACCGATTCACCAAGCTCCATCAGTTAGGGTTTGGCATATCAACAGGTAGGGTTACCAGTTGATCTCACTGCTTCAATAGTAATGCCGGTTTCCTTCAGTAGCTCAACTACCGGTTGCATTACAACTCAATTACTAGTTACAATTGACATCAATGACAACACAATAGTTCATTAATTCAATCTTCATGCAAATGCCAACATTAGGATGCTACATTTAGCCCTCACTTTAGTGGGAGTATGAGCTTACACAAATACTCATGGTAAAGTAGAATAAAGAGGGATGAAGAGGATGAGGAATGTGGAGCAAGATCACAAGGAGTATAAGATATCACTAATTTTGAGGAACAAAGCCCCCAATCTTAGGATTTTAACTCGCTCAAACATATGCAAGGGCACATAAAAAGACACACAACAAAAGCTAAGAGTAACAAACAAGACTTCAAGTCAACTATCCAAAGAGACCTCGATATCAAAATATCTCAACAACTAATATCATTCTTGAAAAATGTCATCTCATGAACACAAGTGATCACATAAAAGAGCAAATCAAGCATCAACCATGAACTATCAATAGAAAAACTATGAGTTCATGAGAAGAAGAAGATAGAGCATGAATACGCGCTAGATGTGTTTATCCAGGTGATCCATGAGAAGAATGGTGAAAGAGAGCATGGACTAGTCACCCCTAGATGTTTTTATCTAGGTGATCCATGGTGGGAAAAGGACATGGACAACTCGCCCCTAGATGTTTTTATCTAGGTGATCCGTGTGGGGAGGAGAGTAAGAATAGTCTAGCTATTTTTAGCTAGTTCCACTCATCCTCATGCATGTGTGCAAGTGATGTCTAGTTTCAAGTGTGAAGCACCTCATGTAAGACTTTGTATTTTTTTGAGTGTGCTTCAACCTATTTAAGACATGTAATGAAAATGCAAATGCCAAGTGGCGAATCAAATGTTGCATCTGGTTTCGAGTGTGGAGCATCTCGCTCTAAGAGTTTTTACTTTGGTTTCGAGAATGAACACCCCATTTAAGACAAATACATGCCTGGTTTAGAGGCCATCCCATGTAAGAGTCTTTTCTCTGGTTTCGGTTATGTGTAACCCCATCCAAGACATGTTGCATTTGTTTTTGGGTGTGAAGTATCTTGCTCTAAGAGTTTTTTTACTTTGGTTTCGGGAATGAACACGTTGTTTTAGACATGCGAAAATGATATGCAAAAGTATAGTACAATATGATACAAAGGGATCGATATGGGTGTCCCCCCCTTAAGATGTCAACATAGAACTATGTTGATGCCTTAAGGAAGTCAAAAACAAGGATACCTTACCTTCATCACCAAGGATGTCTTTAGGAAACAATGTCATAAATCCAAGCTAGAGAGGGAATACTCTTCAAGCAAGTATAAGATAATTGAAAAAGAGATATCTTGCAACAAGTGTAAAGGGGATCCTTGGAGGAGAAGAGATCTTTTCTGAAAAGACATCTTCCTACAAGAGGAGCTATCGTGAACAAACATAACATCTTCTACCAAAAGAAAGGAAGGAGAACAAGAATTCATACCTTCCTCCTATTGCTGGGTGAAAAGGATTCTTGAAGAAGGATGACACACTTTTGAGCCAATGTGAGGAGTAAGTTTATAATAAGTTTACATTGCCAAGTGAAGAAGAGGTTGTAGCTAAGGACTTACACATCTTGTATAAGATAGAATCCTTGAACAAACAATAGCTTCACACAAGGAATGACATCAAATCATAAGAAAACACTACTCAACAAAGGTAAAGTGGATCCTTAGAGTGTGTGTGTGTGTGTGTGTGTGAGAGAGAGAGAGAGAGAGAGAGAGAGAGAGAGAGAGAGAGAGAGAGAGAGAGAGAGAGAGAGAGAGAGAGAGAGAGAGAGAGAGAGAGAGAGAGAGAGAGAGAGAGAGATCATTGCCTCCCTGGTGTAAGGACAATGAGAATAATTACACTTCTAAAAAGAGATTATTCATAAGAGACATATTGTTTCAAACAAAGAATAGGTCCTAAAAAGGGACACACATGTACGCGCATGAAGGATAACTCAATGTATGAAAGGACATCTTGTTATGAAAAAAGCAATGAAAAAGAAGAGGTAATAGTCAAAGAGAAAGTGTGAGATAGAAGAAGGATCACAAAACTTCTCTAAGGAGAGATCATTCATAAAAGACGTACCATTTCAAAAAAGGAATAGGTCCTAAACAAGGAACAAAAATGTGCTCACATGAAGGATAACTCAATGCAAGAAAGGACATCAAGTTATGAATAATGTAATCCATAGTAAAAATAGTGAAACCTTAGGAAGAGAAAAGAAAATACTCTTGCCACCCAAGCATAGAGACAAGAATAAATAGACTATTATGTTACTCACTAAATATGATTGCACTTGAAATTGTACCACCATGAATGACAACGAGCCCCCAATAGATAGGCTAACAATGTCACATAGTGAGGAGCAACATAATAGGAATGTGAATGTTATTTGAAATGATCAGGATAAATATGCCATTCATGGTCAGATGTTATTTTTACTATGCCCGAATCAATATAATGTTGTATTTTTATTTTCAAAGCTTGACACTCATTGGTAGAATTGCCATGAATTTGATGATACTTGCAAAAAGAAGAATTTTCAAGATGTTTATGTTTCTTTCTTCTTTTAGGGAAAAGGAGAGAGATTAAATTGGCACGAAGAAGATTGGACAATACATTTTCTTGTTGTAACACAAAATTAGAATGAGAAGGTGTGGATTCACTTGAAAATGGAGGAGGAGTTGTTGACAAAGGAAGAGGTTGGAAACCTAGCTTTTCACTAGAAAAGTGTGATTTCTCATGAATTTCATGACTTTGTTGCACACATCCTAAAACTTGTCCATTGCATCCATGTGTAGGATCAAAAGGGGGTTTTCTCTTAGGTGGATTTAAGTTTAAAGAGGCTCAATCAATTTCTAGACATGATTTAGGAGAAACATTTTGAGTATCAAATTCCAACATCTTAGATTTTCTAGAAAAAGAAGGTGTGAAATCTAAGGACCCTTAGTCATCCTCTAAGGGTTCTTCTTTAGGAACTTCTTTAGTAGGAGATGGTGTATTTGTTTGAATTGGAGAGAGGATTGTAGGAACTAAGAAATCATACTTCTCTTCAATTCGTATGGTCTCATCTAAAGAAAACACCTCATTGTTATATGTGTAAGGCACTGCATGATAATTAGGAAGAATTTTTTATTTCTCAGCAGTATGAATTTTATTGATTTGATATTTGTTAGGCTCTTCATTTTTGGGAGAGAGAATTAAAATTATGGGAAATAGCATCATCTTCTTTATCTAAGGTATCTTTGTGATTAAGACAATCAATAAGAAAGAGACTATCATATGTAATTAATGCTTCATCTCTAGGAGGAAGGCTATTGAAATAAATAGAAGGTGATGTGTTATCAAAAGAATTCTAAGTCATTTCAAGTTCTTTTACCAAAATATCATCCTCTTTCTCCAAGGTATTCTCATGAGGGAGGAACATATTAAGAGAATAGTCCACACCATCCTCCAATGGTTCATCCCAAATAGGGAGGTTATTGAGAAATTGTTAAAAATATCTTCTTGCATCAATATGTCCTCTTTAGAGAGAGAAATTTTGGGAGAGGAATTATTGGTAGGTTCATAAAGGGGGTTTTCATATATCTTAAATTGTTTCAACTTTATAACCTCCTCTTGTAAAAAGAAAATTGGCATTTTTCCCAATTAAGGAAAGGAAACTTGCAATGAAAGAAGTGAATCCAGATGCAATCCACAAGATAACTTATAAATTAGGGTTTTTGCAAATTCAACCACTAAATTTATGTAATTTAAATGAGATCTAGGAGGGAAAATTTGAATTTTGAATTTCTAAATTTGAGAATTGAAATTCGAACTTGCAGGATAATTGAATAATGCAAAATTCTAGGAAAAATGATTATTCAATTAAATGAAGAAATTGATTGAAAGAATAAAGAGCAATAATGCAATCTCCTAGGAAATTGAAAATGAACATTATCCAAAAGAGACTGAATTTAAAAATTAGGGCCTAGTGAAAATAGCCTTTTAATTTTAAAATTGAAAATTGAAAAGAGGGAAGATTTAAATATAAAATTAGGGTTGTCCAAAACTAACCTCTTAATTTTAAAATTTAAAATATTGAAATGTTTTAATTTTGAAGAATTGTAATTAACCACTTAATTTTAAAATTTAAATTGAAAATGAAAATTTTGAAATTCAGATTTGTTTTCGACCTTAGGGCGACCTAAAATCAATAAAATTTCACAAATATCTGGAATTGAGCAGTAAATACAGTCAAAACAAGCTTCCAAAATTTGAGGAGAAAAAGTCAAGATACTTTTACCAAATCTTCAGGGAAGCAAGATATTGTGATTTTAATGCAAATTCTAGAAAGATACGAGAATCAGAGATGTCTAGATATGCAAAAATAAGCCTTGAAGGTCGAAATAGGACACACTTAGGATGTTCGAGAAGATGATTAATTGAAAGAATATAAAAAAAAGGGCACACTTAAGGGTCGACTTTTATAATGTTTAGAAGTACAACAAGAGACTTTAGATTTAGTTGATTCAATTAAATGCTTAAAGGAAAATTTGAAATTGCACAAAATTAATTTAACTATAAAAATTAGGGTTTGTTGCATAAATCGCTTAATTTTCAAAAAAAATTAAATTTAAAAATTTGAATGTTGTAAGGAGGGAAAGTGAATTTTGAAATTCAAGCAAGGACTCAAGTTTGAAAATTAATTCAAGATCTAGACAACGTACAAGTTCAATTTTAAAATTAAAAATTAGGGTTTTTTTATTTAACCACTTAATTTTCTTTAAAAAATTGCACATGTAAATGAAAACTTGAATTGTAAAATTGAAGAGTTCTCAAATTTGAAACAATCAATCCAATTTAGACAAATCACAAGCTCAAATTTGAATCTAAAAATTAGGGTATTTATGATTTTAACCTCTAAATTTTTGAAATTTGCAAGGAAATTAAACTTGTAATTGAAAATTTGAATTTTAAATTGCATGCACTCAAATCTAAAAACAAAAATCAGAATTAAGGGTGTAAGGAGTCAGGTTCACCAAAATGTAAAGTGGAAAATTCAAGGCTTTAGCAAATTCGCCACATGGAAGGGGGAAATCACTAAGTTGATTTTCACTTTGAGGACTTTACATTCAAAAGAGGGGATGAATCTACTAGATCCAATCCTAAATGATAGAAGGACTTAATACTAAGTAGATTGATTGATGTTGGAATGTGTTTGACCCTCTTTTGTAAGTTGAAAAAGTAAAGTGCTTGAAATTGAAGACAAAGTAGGTGGAAACAGTGAGCTACAAATTTCGGATTTTGTTGTGCACTTGGATTTGAGAAGTTTGAGATGATTCGGAGCTCCTCTGCAAAATCTGCCAAAAGTTGTAGGGACTGTGTGTCCGGACCCGGTCGCCCCCAACTTGGTCCTCATAATTTTCCACGTGTTGAAAAGAGTTTTTCTGTCTCTACAAATAAATTTTAATTCTAGAAGTACAACTGCACACCTACCTCCTACACACAAAAAGAAGAAGAAAGGGGTTAGGAATAGGGGTTTACCTAAGTCAAACCCCAGTTTGGAATTAACCTTGAAAGAAATACTGTGAATACTTGAAATAAATGATGGAAAGGTATACCTTCAGATCTGCAATAGATGATGATGATGCTTTGCTTCTTAGATGTAATCACATATGTTGTATGAAATGGCATGAACATGGCAAAACCCTAACACACACACATGCTTGCAAATGAATGATGTAATGTTTCTCCAATGGATAGATGAAGAATATGTAGCCTTGAGGAATGCTTGATGATGAATGCTTGAATGCTTGAATGTAGTCTCCTTGCCTTCTCCACTTTGTCATGCTATCTCTTATGATTGATTGATTGCAAATGAGAGGGGAAAATCTCCTTATATACTTGCCTATCATCAATTGTTAATTTTCTAACATAGGCCAACATGGGGAAGTAATTTCCCACTCATATTTGAGATAGGGCCTAGGGGCGAAAATAGGTCCTCGAGGACTAGGGCATGGCACCCTAGTCCTGCCCTAATTTAGGTTAAGGACAAGGGGTTATGCTGGTTGTAAGATAGAAAAATGAAGTTTGGTTGCATAGGGGAGGCATAAATGGGTCTCGATCAAGCATGGGGATGAGACCATCAAGGTGAGGGCTCAAAATGCGGTCAAAATTGCAAGGGGTGCAATTTTAGGATGCTACAATGACATCATGTTTTTTAACAAAGAAAATGAGGAACATTTAAAACATGTGAGGGTTATTTTGCAAATATTAAGGGAAGACAAGTTTTTGTTCAACCTAAAAAATGTACCTTTATGAAGGAAGAGTTAGTATATTTAGAATTTTTAATCTCAGAGGAGAGCTTACATATGGACCCAGAAAAGGTTAAGGCAATATTAGATTGGCCAACACTTATGAGCATGTTTGAAGCAAGAAGTTTTCATGGATTGAAAAGCTTCTACATGAAGTTTAACAAAAACATTAGTAGTATTTATGCTCCTATTGCTAATGCAATGAAGGGGGAAAGAAAAGAGTTCAAGTGGATAGGTGTAGTAGAGTGTAGCTTCAACATATTAAAGGAGATGGTGACTGAACAACCCATACTAGCACTATTAGATTTCAAAAAAGAATTCCAAGTTGATTGATGCAAGTGGGACAGCCATAGGAGGACTTTTAAGTCAAGAGGGTAGACCTATAGCTTATTTTAGTGAGAAGATAAATGAAGCCTAAAGCAAGTATTCATTGTATGATCAAGAGTTTTATGCTATTGTGCAGACAATCAAGAAGTGGAGACCTATTTGATCCTAAGGAGTTTGTTCTCTACACTGACCATCATGCCTTACAATTTATCAATATTCAAGGTGACTTAAACCAAAGATATATGAAATAGATTGAATTTATCCAAAGTTTCTCATTTGTTCTTAAACATAGAAGTGACAAGTCAAATTGAGTAGTTGATGCATTGAGTAGAAGGTGCTTGGTACTGAATAAAATGCAAGTAAGTGTTATGGGTTTTGAATCAATGAAAGAAATGCATGAAAATGATCAATGTTTTGGTGAACCATGGGCAAATTAAAAATTTCCAATTGAGAAAGATAGAACCAAGTGGATGTAATATTTCATTCAAGAGGGGTTGTTTTTTAACGAGCATCGGGTATGCATTCAAAGAGGATCAATGAGAGAAAATTTAATCTAAAAGAAAGATGGTGGAGGACTTGGTGCACATTTTGGAGTGGATAAGACTCTGGGAGAGCTAAGTGAAGCATATTTTTGGCCAAGAATGTGTTAAATATGGTTCAAGGGTGTTCAAGATGCCAACATGCCAAAGGAATAAGCCAAAATATAGGGTTATATCAACCTTTTGTTACACCAAAAAGACCTTGGGAAGTATGGATTTTATGCTTAAACTTATAAAGAATAAAAAGGAAAACAAATCCATTTATCTGGTGTTAGATAGGTTCTCCAAGATGGCACATTTCATCCCATGCAAGAAAACAAATGAAACCACACACATTGCCAATTTATTTGTTAAGGAAGTAGTAAGATTACATGGTTTACCCAAGGGTATTGTTTCAGATAGAGATATTAAGTTTGTTGGCCATTTTTGGAGAACATTGTGGAAGATGATGGGTACAAAATTAACCTTTAGTTCAGAATACCATCCACAAATAGATGGACAAACATAAGTGGTCAATACTAGTCTTAATAATTTACTAAGATGCTTAATAGATGGAAAAATAAAATAGTTGGATGTGGTACTTTCACAAGCATAATTAGCATACAATAACTCCATCAATAAAAGCACACGTAAGATTTCATTTCATATTGTCTACGGATTTATCCTAGGAGGTATCCATGAATTGAGAGATCATTTAGATTTGAGAAGGAAAAGTGCAATTGCTAAAGACTATGTTCATTATTTATATGAACTATGCAAGGAACTTAGGAAAGATTAGAATCAAGAACCCAAAAATATAAAGAGCATGCTAAGTTAAAGAGAAGGGAGCAAGACTTTGAAGTGGAAGACATGGTTCTCACCTTAGAAAAAAAAGATTTCCTCAAGGCACCTATAACAAGTTGAAATGAAAAAAGATTGGACCACGCAAGGTACTCAGGAAGTTTTCAATCAATGCATATGAGATAGACTTTCCTCTAGGGTTAGATATTTCACCAAATTTTAATGTGGTTGATATATATTAGTTTCATGAAAGGGAGACAAGTGGGGAAGATTCTAGTATTTTAGATTATCTAGACATGGCACAATGCAAGAAACAATTTCCAATGAAGAAGTATGAAGACATTGATGAGGTGATGGATGCTAGAGTGATAAAGAAACATGGGGAAAAGAGTATAAGGGACTTATTTGGTAAAATTGAAAGGGAAAAATATGGAAGAGGAAAAATGGGTGGCAACTCCAAAACTTCTTGAGATTGGGATTTCAGTACCAAATGAATGTCCATGAGTTCCCACTCATGAAACATTCTTTCGTATTTGAGTTGTTTGATGTGGGAGAATTTAGGTGCATCGATAACCTGCACACCAAAAATTTGAATTTCTCTTTAATTTATTTTTGTTTTCCTTGGTTTTTTGGTCTTGGAGAAATGATTTCATTCAACCAATGCTCTCCTCCAACTCTAGTGAAATTATTAAAATTGGGAGTTTATATTGCAAAGCTAGAGTATAGCTTAAAGTTTTAATGTTTCAATTTTTCATTAACATTTTCAAAAATTGTATGGGAGCCAAAATATCATAAATAGGCTTAATGAGAGAATTTATTTCATGTTTTGGAGTCTTTTGAATTTGAATTTCACTCCTATTTGATCATAGTTAGTCCCAAGCACTTGGGAAAGTAGAGATTGGATGGAAGAAGATTGGGAAAGCCGGTTGTGATGCCAACTAAAATTAATTTTGGGATTTTAATGGAGGTGAAGTGGGGAAAATTTCCATGCCCAAAAAGGGGAGGATTGAAGAAAATATTGCTAGCCTGAGATAGAGAGTTTCAATTCCTTGTTTGTGAGAGGAACTTGAGGTTGAAAGTGCAAAAATAGAGGAAATGAAGTGTAGAAGATAGAAGCTAGAATGTGGGTACTAGGGGAGTATGCATAGAGATTAAAGGATGAATTTTTCTTTTCCTGTAGTATATTTTAAAGTGTTTTATCATATTGGCAGAGGAGTTTGTGTTTAATACACTTGCATAGTTGTAGAGATTGATTTTTATCTCTTGTTTCTTGTAGCAAGTGGGTTGAATCCCATTCTAGATTATTTTTCATTTCCACTCCATTCAGCATGTGTGCTGATGGATTTCTAGATGCCTTTTCATGAATAAAATGGTTTATTTTCAATTTTTTTCTCTTGCAAGTAAAGGTTTATGAAATTCTTGGTCTTGGCTGCAAGGATTGAAAATCCTTTTTGGATTCTCAATTCTTGGGTTGCATTAATTATTGTATTATATTGTTTCATATATTTGCCTAATGGGTTTCATAGATTTTTGTTCAAAATACATAATGGGTAAAGAAGACTCATAATTAAATTTATGATTTCATTATTACATTGTTACATTCTTTGTATATGTTACATAATAGTAGCTCATTTCAATGTCATGTGGCTTAATTGTCTCTTTTTCTAACATAAAAAAATCCCTTATCCAACTTTTTCATGTTAACATAATTCTAAAGGTGACATTTACTAAAGTAATAGTAGTGCAATATATACAAGGAAATGATGAGCAAGCTAGCAAATATGTATTACAATTTAAGCACATACATAGCAACAATTTTACTGGATGTGGCTAATTTGGCTTCAAAACTGTGATGTTGTACAACACATAACTTTCTTAAGTAGTCACCGGTGAGAAGGGACCTCAAGGAGATCAGTCCGGACCGGTCAACAAGAGTAAACACAACGGAAACACACAAATATGATGGAGGAAATGTGGAATAGATAGTTTTATTGCATGAAATTTGATTACATCCAACTGGTAACAACCGGGTTACAACATACCGGCACATAGGCTTGGTAGAATAGGTCACAACAAGGACCTTGAATTGAAAGATCTATCTTCTAGGCACGGTCTATCTATCTGATACTCTGATTGATTCTAATTGATTACATTCTAAAGCACAATTATAAATATTTATCGATCCAAAGGATCTAGTCGACCCAAAAGGGATCAAAACCCGAAGAACAAGACCTAACATGCAAAATAACAAGGTCGGCCTCAGCCAAGAGATTCCTCTGGAAAATCCAAAGGATGAAACGTAGAAGGTCGGCCACATGTCAAGAAACATTGAGATCAATTCTCAAGGCTCCGCAAGCTTCGGAATGGGTTCCACTAGATCACAAGAATATGTCTTAGGCAACCAATAACAAAGGAACAACCGGTAACAAGAAACTGTTATGGAAACCGGTGGTGACATCTTTCCAAAAATTGATCCAAATGAGATGTGGTTTGAAAGCAAGAACGATGATCAAGTCTTCAAGAAGAATCCAACTCCATAGGATCTGGTGAGCCAAAATCGGGACACACAAAAATAAAACTGAAACTGCAAACAAAACATAAAAGGAAAATGTTTTTGGTTCATGCAAGATTGTTGTGAACTGGGGATACTCCTGCATCACTTTCATGTTATGCAGATAGAAAAATTGTAGAACAGACACATAATGGTTGCGGGGCTCGACAAAAGCGCTACGGCCGCTGTCCCCCACTATTGTATAACACAAAGGTTATTTCGAGTGTATGACAATGCGGTTTGGGCATTTTTGGAGCTTGAATAACTACAACCAATTTTACTTAAAGATCACATGCAATCAAATAAGTTGTTACAAAAGATAACAGTTATGTTATATATATTTTATTTGAAAAAAATATACTTAATACGACGTGAAAACAAAAAAATTGTACTTAATACAATGTGAAGACAAAGTGTAATGTTAGGTTTTATAATTAAAGTATGGATGGTAGATTTGTAGATATGACAAAGTGACCAAAATAATATATATATTAAATATTAAGGCCTCAACAAGATTAATACATTAACAAAATGGAAAATAAAAAATCATGCACATAATTTAATTTATATATTAACATCCATTGAAGGCTATTTTGTCCTCCATGACTAAAAAAGGTACAATACAAAGAAGGAAATAATATCCTAAATAAAACATAAGCTAAACTAAATTAGAAGGATAAAATAATAGTTAGAAGGAGCAAATGTGAAGAATATCAAAGATAGGTTGGTCGTGCACAATTAAGAGAATGAAACCTAATATATTAAATTAATTCTAATACTAAAATCATAAAGAATTATGAAATAAGTATGTGATGTATCCAACTTTCTACTAAGAATTCATCATTAAACAAAAGTAGAAGAGACATAGAAGAAACTTAAAAAATCAGATAATTTTTTTTCAATATCCCTCAACTATTCTATCGTTACAATGAAAAATAAGCCTATTTTAACAACAATCGAATAATTTCTCTTTTTGGTAGAATTTTACAAAATCCAAAATTTGCCATTTTTGATATTTTTCAGATCAATCCAGAAAATCATGAAAACTTCTAAATATCTAAAAAACATAACTTCAACACAAATTGCCAACATTCTAAACAAATAACAATCATAAGTTTGAAAATAACTGAAAATCAACTTTCTAAAATTTAAGAAAAATAAACTCTTTTTTGAAGCCTCGGATGAAGGAATTTGACCTTGAAAATGACTTCAATTCGATGTCCAAATAAACTAGGTTCAATTGACAATCCAGACAAATCCTTACAATACACCTCCTCATTAAATTTTAGCCTAATTAGACATTAAGTCAAAAGTTATGACATCACGAAGTCCCTACATCAGTTATATTATATTTGAATCACCAAGTTTATATTTCCTCATTGGCCTACTAAATGAGATTGGAATATGATCATGAGATGTAATCAAATATTGATGGCGCGAGAAGTCCAAAAGTGGGAAGTAATCATATTAATTAGTGCAAAATGATATAATATAATTATGTTTGAAAAGTTGTGGGTGAAGGTTCAACATCTTGTAGGAGATGAGGGATAAATATATTTAGTAATTATAGACTGATTATTTAAAGATAACCAAGAGAGAATCTAGAAAAGAAAAAATAATCATCCTTTTATCTTGTAATATGTAAAGCATAAAAAAATTATTATTCATTGATCTCAAGTTCTAAACAATAGTTTATTAGGATTAGGTGTGTAATTCACCTTGAAAATCCTATGTACTGATCAATTATATTTAGATATGCAAATGATAATAATTTATGATTTTTCAAGGGTCAGAGTTCACATTTTTTAATATTATTCAAATGAACTCACATATTTGCAATTTCATGTCATACATCACAGAATTGGCAAAATGGAATATCCATGTGAGGGCTATCTATCTTTTGAGATAAGTTGATTCTTGTTTAATAAGGCGTGAATAGGGAAATTAATTAGAAAATGTTCAAATTTGGATTTATAGAGCATCATCCCAATTTGGCTGTTGACATGAAATTGAATGCCCTCATGGAGTACTTAGCTTTGGGAATTTGGTTAATATGATTGTTATAATGGAATCTATTCCAAGTAAGAAATTTGTAAGAGATGCAAGATGAGTTACTTTCTTATTTGGGTTTTTATTGGGCATTAGATTTTTGGTAGTGGCTCATTGTTTTGATTTCTATTTTAGGATACAAATTGATCATTTCTTGTTTTAAAATTTCTATATAATGATAGCATAATATATTAATTTATAAGGTTCTTTTATTGGTAATATTATTATTTTTGGTTACCATCAATTAGATAGATAAGTGGATTATAATTGTGTATTCTTTTATTGAGATTATTACAAGCATGGGTCTCTTTGGTGGTTAAGCTTTGTTTTTAAAGGTTCTTCACAAATTTTAATCTCTATATGTTTTATTATGTGTATATGTCTCCAAACATTATTTAATTAATACTTTATAGTTCGTTATCTATTTTAATCAAATGAAAATATTTGTTGTTAATATTCTTATTCATCATTCACCTTATAATCAATAATAACATACCTCTAAAGGAAATGAGACCTATCTTAGTGGAAATATGATGGAAGCAAAATATAAGAATAGAGGGACCCTTGGAGTGCAAGTTAACTAAGGTCTAATCTACCTCTAATATTAGATGTACAATACTTGAAGTATATTTGAATTTTAAATTCATGAATTTTGCTTATCCAAATTAAACTTGACTTATTGAGCCTCATAATATGATGCAATATATCAAATTATATTTGAAGACTACTCAGTAAGTGAGGCAATATATCAAGTTATCTAATCTCTAAAGAGTAGGAAAAGTATATGACACTAAATGTATATGATATGAATTCCTCCAACCCATTAATTTATGATCTAGAAGGTATAATAGAGAGTGGTCAACCGTATTTAACATCTATGATACTTTAGGTATCCCTTTTGTCACTAGTCTTTGTTTGTACCTTGCCAATATTAGCCTAATATAAAGTTTCATTACAAGTGAAATGACAATGGATGTAAGATTCAAAGTCTTAAGTTAGTCAACTATCAATTGTTGAGCAACTATGTCAAATACCATGTGAAAATATACAAAGAAAAAATATTCTTCAAGCTTATGTGCATTGACCCCCTCAATGATATAGGTCAAAGAAATATTTAATTTATGACCCCTCTTGAAACTTTCTTCCATTTGGGCCTCAAAATTCTTGCCCCATCCCATCTAGAGATATGAGTGTCTAAAAAGATGGGAAAGAGATAAGACAAGGTGTGCCCAACCATGATATTATAGTAATTATTAGGATTATTTTGGACTGCAAACTTGTATATGCTGTGAATGATATGGGATGTCCAAGGGGGTGGAAAACCATGAGTAACTATGTAGTTAAATATGTATGTGGTATGGATTTCTAAGACTTGTTGATTGTTTTTTAAAGAGTATAGCGTTAAGGTTCTCCAAATTTAAAGTTTTATTGAATTTAAGCATGCACAAGGTCAAAGAAATTAGGTGATTAGAAACGAAAAATAAAAAGAACATGTTTAAGCTTGATTTGGATTCTTGATTGGTTCAAAACATTGTAAAGTCTATAGACATAGCAAAAATAGGTAGAGAGATTGGATATTGCAAATAGTAATTTGTCTATGAGGAAGACCCTCCATAAGAGTTTGAGAGTGATTCAACATTGGTTGAGAATAGTTTTGTACTTTTTAAGATTATAGTTCATTTTTTTCTTCCAAATAATTCTTCTATAGATTCTAGTGACATTTGTTTTGACTTTGAGGGTTTATACATGTCATAATCTATTTAGTTTTGGCTATAATTTTTTTTTTATAGTACATTCATTTTCATAGAAGTATCAAACTATTAAGGTTATTCTTTATAAGCTAGCTATTCTTCATAAGATAAAATATTCGCCTAAGTTGTTATTCTTCATAAGCTAGCTAGGACTTGAATGCCAAAACTTTCATTTGCATGATAGGGTGTTGTACGACTAAGATAACACTCTCCTCATGATTGATGTTTTTGGTAGGATCCTTATTTTAATTTCGGTATGGTTAATTTTCACCAATCATACTTTGAAGTATGCTTTAGTGTTCAAGAATATTAGTTTGGCTTTGCTATCATGATATTATTCATGAATGAGGAATGATTCAAACCTAGAAGATAACATTTTAATTTTGGGTAATCTATCTCTAAGCTACCAAGTCTCTTTGTTATTGATTTTTTGGCATGCTCCTTATTACAATTTGGTATGACTAGTTCAATATTCTCTAAAAAGACAAAAAAAAGCTCATTCTAAAAAATAATTACAAAAAATATTCTTATAAGTAATTGAGTGTTATGATCCTTTGAAGATCATCAAATATACGATTAAATGTATGTCTATGTGTGAAGTTTTACTTCAAATATAATTGAATATAGTCTCACTTTTTTGTTCAACTTTTAAATATTTAAATTAAATTTTCATGTAGAGTGTTTATAAAATCTTATTTAATAAATAAATAAAAATAGTTTTTGATGATAAAATATAAGTTAACTAACATTATGAGTTATTGATGAAAATAAAATGAAATAATATATTTAATTAGAAGCTTAGTACTTAAATTAACAAATCACACAATTAAAATTATAGGTGAAGGTTATATCACTTATAAAATAGAATAATTATACAATTGTAAATGACCATTTTTAAAAATATTAATAAGGGTAAAGAAATAATAAGTACACTTATAAGTAATGTTTTGAAAGAGTTCTACATTGTAGATCAAACATCTCTTAATCACCACTTTTAGAATGTGAATTCTATTAGAATTGATGTTATCCAAAGAAATATTTTCTCTTTTGTATGAAAACTATTTTTTAATAATTTAAAATGTGAAATTCTTTTAATTTATTATATTTATTTATAAATGTCTTATAAAATTTTCTTGAAATTAACATTTGAATAAAAATTACTTGAATAAAAAAAGACCAAAATATAAGTTTGAAGGAATTATAGAGAAGCATGGAAGAGTTTTTGTCATGCTATCAATGCATGCATAGGTTAGGTAGAATGTGATTGCACACGAATAGGAAGACCCTTCACCAATGTAGGAGTAGGAAAGTAGCTTATACGATCATCTTCTAACTGCTCCCACCTATGAACACCACACATACATGTTAGTTTAAAAATATAAAAGTTTGATACATGATGAGTTAAAAATCAATCTGCTTCAACTTCTTTCAGCCGTCAGAGAATTCTATCCCTAGGGGTGTAGACCGATTGGTAAAATGATGAAAGACATGAATACTAGTTATTTTCTTAAAACCTAACAACATCAATTAGAGTGGGGCTAGCCTTTGGCTCAAGAGTTATAGTGATTGATTGTAGGTTGGTAGTATTCATGAGATAGTAAGTCTATGAGGCCATTCTTCTAGCTACTAATTTTTTTAATCAAAGAATTCTTTAATAAATATTTATTAAATATTGTTGGTATCATAAGTAGTGATAATAATCTTCATTATTTTATATCCAATTATTGAAGGGTATTAAAGATTTTAAAAAAAAAATAAGGGGCAATACATAACCTAAATTTAGTAACGAAGTTGTGAAGGAATAGAGCAATCTCTAATCTTGCCAAATGATATCCTAGGCAGAGCCTCCCACCTTTTCCAAAAGGCATAAACCATGGATTTTCTGGCAATTCCTACAATGTGAATATGAACTATTATTATAATAAAATTATCTATTAATCAAAATAATCAATGTTTACACTTTAAAGAATACAAAAAGATTAGTTTTCTTCCATACATGACCCTCATTTTGCCAGCACCATGGGTTGAACTTAAGAGCTTCAGGGTAGTATTTTTCATCCAAATGGGTTGCATTCAAGAATATGAGAATCGACCATCCTTTGGGTATCATAAAGTCTATAATATCAATGAAGATTAATTAATCTAGCATCTTGATCTCAAATATATAGAATAATAAACAAAACTTTAGTAAATTTATAATTCAACATATATATTGTTAGTGCTAGCCGCCCCACCTTTAACTTTTATATCCTTTTTAGCTTCTCTAGGGATTAGTGGAGCAACATTACCAAGATGAAGAGTTTCTTTTATAACCTGCAAGAATAAATTTACATCACATTATTTGGTATATAATGGAGAGATATTAAAGAGTAAAAATAATATATCATGTACGCACACAATGAGTGAATTTCATTGACTCATAGTCCTCCCATGTTATCTTTTCATTGCCTTTGGCCTTTAATAAGGCATTGTGCTCATTCTGTAGGGTTTAAATCACATGCATATTAGTATTATGAAATTATGACATAAAGCTTTGAAAGTTTAATTCTTAAATTTTTAGTGATACACATGTATTACTTACTCTTAGCTCTTGAAGTGCTTGTGGATTTTGAGTGAGAAACATTATAGAAAATGCCATGACTGGGGAGGAATTTCACATCCAGCAAACAAGAAAAACACTAAGAAATCTGCAATGATTTCACAAGAAAGAGATCCATCCTTCACAAGTTTGGTTAAGAGATCATTTCTCTCTACTTTTGGATGCTCCCTCCTATCCTTTATACAATCATGAATTGTTCTTACGATAACTTTTATTGCCTAAAAAAATCAATAGTTTTAGAATCAATCGATTGTTGATTTAATGCAATTTACACTAGATCTAAAAATGCATGCAAGAAGTTGTAACTTAGTGGTATAAGGCCCCAACAAAAGGAATATAATTGTGTGTGTACCTTCATTCCTTTTGAAAATGCAAATCCTGGTATATTGATTGGAAGATAAACAAGTGCCCCAACAAAATCCTTAAAAGCCTTGTAAACACTATCCATTCCTTGTGATGGTGGTAAGTCTAACAGTTATTCCCCCATCAAGTTCAAGACAACCTACACATCACCTATATTTAGAATAGAACATGATAAATAAAATTAATTAAAATAAATATAAAGATAAATTATTACCTTGTGACACTCATGTTGGAGATGGATGTCTCTCATATCTTCTCATTTTTCCATTGCCATGGACAAAGCATTTTGTATGTCCTCCATGAAATCAAAGCTCATTTTTTCAGACCTCAATAAGTTGACAACAGTTGCATGAAGTTTCCTTTGGAGTTCTCCATGGACAGTTCCATACCATACTTACCCACCAAACTATTGTTTGTAGAGGGGTATTTAGCTTGAAACAACCTTCCTTCATTTTGTAGCACATATTTATTAAATTCCGCATCCACTGATACAACTGTTTTTGCACTTCCAAACAAATTGGATTTGAACACTGGCCCATACCTACATTTCAATTTTTTGTTTCAAGTACATTAGTTTGTGGAGAGTCTCTCATAACCAATAAAATTTAAAACTATAAAACTTTGTATTGTTAGGAGGACAATTGTTTGTTCATGATACAACTACTCAGATAAATTTTTTTTGAGGTCGAGTTACAAAATATGGCTGAAAAAGATATCACTATAAATGAATTCAAACCTCAAGATTACAACAATATTAAACCCAATTATGACCCGCTCATGGGTTCCCCAGGGTTAATCCTTTAAATGTCCCTTTGGATGGGGAGACGATGAAATGGTCAAAACCAGAGAAGGGGTGGGTGAAAATAAATTTTGATGGGGCGTCAAAAGGTAATCCTGGGATTTCAGGCGCGTGATGTGTGGCTTGTGATGATGAAGGGAAGATCCTCTTTATAGGTGCAAGAAGGCTACGATATGGCACTAATAATGAGGTGGAGGCTCAGGCGGCCTTACTAGCAGTTGAACTAGCAACAAATATGAAGGTGACAAAGGTACACTTGGAGGGTGACTCCCAAATTGTAGTCCAGGCCTTGATCAAAGGCAACACACCGTGCTGGAAATTGAATAAATATGTACACAATATAAGTGAAAAGTTGAAATCTCTCCAAAATTATTGCATCTCGCATGTGAAAAGAGAAGGAAATGTCATTGCGGATGGGCTGTCGAATGATGCGTGTGAGCTCGCGCTAGGGGAAGTAAGGTGGTGTGATTGCAAAAAAGAAATAGTTAGATGGAGTTAAGACTACTTGCCAAGTTGGTATGTAAAAAAAATAAAAAATATTCAAATTCCATGTTAGACAACCGGCTTTTCTTTTGTGTAAGGTCGAGTTAATGAGCATTTATTGTGAAATGCTTTCTGAAATGGTGGCGATGGTGGAGTATTTTGCATTGAATACTAATTTTGAAATGCCCGCACATTTAATGAGAAGAGTCGGTAAGTTGGTGAAGCCAATTTTTTGACAGATTACATCGCAATTTTCTGCAATTCCTCAGTGAGCACCAAAATGGAAGCCAATTTCACCCTGCAGTCTTCCAAACTTATGCCATCTTTTCGAGGACCCGTCCCTCTAAAGAAGCTTGAGAAGATGTTCCTGGTAAAAGATCCATTATTTTTTAAGGCAATTCAATTGGTTTTGGGCGAAGAGGTGGCGGTTATCGGCCACCGATACAGATGCAGAGCATATATTTACTCGCTTATCATGGTGTGGGGACTGGAGCTGGGATACACCTGTGAGGAGGTGAGAAAAATGTTGAAGAAAATTATTCCAAAAGAGTACTTGTTAAATTTGGAGTCCCTGCTAGAATGGGTTGTGCTAGGATGGGGTTTCAACCTTGCTGAAGGCATCCTTGAGGAGAATGAGGAGCTACGGGCGAGGCACTCACGAATTCAATTCCTTCGCCACCGTGAGGAAGCCAGAGTCCGCTTTAAAGATGATGCGAAGAGAGGATGGGAAGGGCTGACAATTTTCGTCCAGATTATGGATATTGAAGATGAAATTCGGCAGGAGGGTGGGGAGAGAGTGGCGGAGGAGTTGAGATACAGGAGGCTGATTACGTGAAAATTTTTAGCGGAATTAGCAAAACAAGAGGTAGTTGGTGGCGCGGCGGGTGGAAGCGGGGGTGAGACAGAAAGACTAACTGCATGAGGGTCATTGGTCGAGGATGCAGAAGGAAGAACTGGAGATTCACACGCCTCGGCGGGAAGAAGAGAATCTCATTGAATCAGGGTACCTCTGGGCACATCTTTTTATTTTAAATAAATACAATATAACTATTACCAATCAAAAGAAATAAAATATTAAATCCAATTATGCAATGACTTCACAAATCTTAAATTACTAAGATAGTTATGTCAAACGTTAACTCATAATCAATATTGTATTATTTTATTTTATTTATATTAAAACAAAGCAAGATTACAAAGAATAGAAACTAAAAAGGTAGCTGAAAGAGAAATACATAAATTAATAATAATGTTTCTTACCTTTTCTCTCGTTTTATAGAGAATTGACAAGGGTGATTAGAAGTAGAATTAATAGCTCGAAAAAATTCAATATTTTCACCAATTAATGGCCATCCATTAGATCCTTATGGTAATTTATAAATACTCATTTTATCACTACTCCTTTTTGACCAAATTCTTTGTACCATCCATACTAAACCAAATAACACCACACCTAAAAGAATACTATTTAAACTATCCCCATTGAGAAAATATGTCACCATGTGCATTTTCTCACTCTCCATTTGAGCTCTAATCAATCTTGTTCCCACAAAAAAAACATGTATATATCTCCTCTATTGCATATACACAATGTATATATAGCATTCCCATGACGGCTTGGATTCCATTACCATAAACAAACAATGAAAACACTACAACGAGATACTCTTTTTAAGAAGACGTTAGATTTTTGAATGATTTTTTTTTAACTCTAAACACATTCAGACATAAATTGGAATATTGTACGTATTGAAATTATTCCTTATCTTCCAATAAAGACAATGAATAACTTTTTGATCGAATAAAGATATATCTGTATTTTTCATCATTATTTTTTAAGTAGATTATAATTAAGTTATTTTTTAAGTAGATTATAATTAAGTTTATAATCGGATGGCCATTTTGTAATTTGTGTGGTGGTGTTCACTATGGTCTAGGTGATATGGTGCATAGGTTTTAGGCCATAATATATAGTATTAAATAGGCATATAAGGGATTGTTGTGGAGATCTATTAAATGAAAGTTAAATTAGAGAATCTTTGATGATTATGGGTAAGATCATGTTTTTTCTTTTCAATATTATATTTTTAGAAAGATAAAAGGAATGGCTATCCAGTCTCTAGAATACATCAAAAATCTATTATATTGTATTTATAATGTATAAATGATAGTGATGTCTTGGTGCATTCTAGGGGCTAGATAGTCATTTCCCTAATGGAATTGCATATAGTTTTATTTATTGTATATCATGATCAGTTGGATAGAAGTATATTCTTAATTAAGAATCTTACATTTAATTTTCTTTTCTTATATTTATTTCATATTCAAACATTATTTTTTGCAGAAAACAAGGCTAAATTATCATTTCATGTATACATTTTTTATATTGTCTAATCATAGCCTATTATCTTCTAAGATATTTGATTCAAACTATTCTTCTTAATTAGAATCACTAATTTTTTCCTTTTTGGATGTATATATGTAAGTTATATGCTTTCAATTTTTTGATAATCATATTAAACCCTTTTTTGGGGTTATCTTTAGCACATATAATTTGAAAACCATTACTTTGACATTTATTGTTTCTATTTTAATGTGAAAATCTATAATGTCAATCAATAATGAAGTAATTTAACTATGTATTTGGTAAACAAGTACAATTTTATATGCGTGTTTCAATAGAGTTATTGTTACTAGAACTTATAGCAACGAAGTTCTTTGATTAAACAATCAGTTGATATCTCATTTTTGTATAAAGTCATCTTTATTTATTGTAAACTAGATCCTTGCTCAAAGGACTTTGATGGTGAAGTAAATAAATCAAAATGGTACACTAGGAGCATTTTTCGTAATATATTATATATAAGAAAAAAGTATGAGTGGTTTCTTTAGTTTGCAAATGACCATTACCTATGACTTGAAGGTATAGTTATATTTTAAAATTTATATTTTGGTGTTTTAGGAGCATGAACCTTTTGTTTCATTTGAAAGTGATTAGAAAGTACATCATTTTTCTCTTCATCCCTAGAGTCACACATTTTATATTGCCACTTAACTATACTTTTCTTGACGATCAAGGCAAATTTGCACACCCTTGGTTAAAAATCAAGTTCACAATCATTTGGCTTTTTAGTTGTCCTCTTTGCCATGAAAGAATTAAACCAATTTTAGTATTATTTTATTTGGTTTTAGACCTATAGATGGTTTTATAGATGGTTTTAAAGCTCATTAAATGTTCATTTTTCATGATGTAAGAATGTGTTGGGCTTTAGGTGCATCTATCATGTGAATCTATAAAATTAGAATCTTATTATCATAGTGCTACATGCACATAATGTAACTAATGTTGTAATGCCCTTCTAGTTTGCATCTTAGGAATGTGTTGATCTTGACCTTGGTTTGACTATGCATCATATGCATAGGTTGCATGGTTGTGCTTTTTTTCTTTTGAGTGTTTGCTCGATGTTTCTACTTTGTTGTTTTCATTTTGACCAGTGCCCTTATGATTCATGATATGTTTGGACCACCTGCATGTTTGAGATGGTTTTTCTTGACATATTAGTTGTTGGTATTATCTACAATGAGATGTGTGTATGTTTATTGTGCCAAGTTCCTTAAAGTGTTTTGATGTATTCTTTTGCAATGGTATTTTCTATGATGCATATGAAATGGTAGCATATTGGATTGTTACTATGCTTTAGTTCAATGATGTATGAGATATTGTTTAAATGTGAATTAAACATGATTATGAACTTATTATTTTTTGAGGCATTGATATTTATGTTGAAATTAAATGATAATGTGGTTTAGATCAATTAAATGCAATGGAACTATATATGTGATATTGGACCACATTGGGTGATTTTTTTATGCTTCAACTATTATGTACATGCATAGGTACACTTGACATTTGTGAAGTGATTACAAATATAGGGTATTCCTTCACTTGGCTCCACAAGTTTGAGCTATAACCCAACATCGGTTGTATGGGAGATGCTAAACATTGGCTATAATTGTTTAGCCCTACCCATCATACTCACTTTGAGTATAATTTCTTGTTATTTTGTTCAGTGATTACCCCGAATATTGTAGTAGGTAGCATTTCAAAAACCCTAATCCCTATGTGGACATTAGGTAAATGTGTTTGAATTTTTATGCAATTTCATATTTCTGTAAATTTAAATTGAAAAATACTCTATGGTTTTAAATTTGTAATTTAATGCTAAATTTGAAATCTGACATATATGTACTTGTTAATGATGTGTTTTGAGATATTAGGGCAAATGAAATTAATGGGAAAATAAAAATGAATTACTTTAATTATTTTATTTTCAAAATTATGAGAAAGTGCTTTGGGTTAAAAGGGAAATAAAGTTCAATTTTACATTTAGCTTATTTTGGAGAGGAAAATTGGGGAGAAAACCCCTTTTGTGGGAGAAAAATTAACTTGTTCATTGTGGGAGCAATTGGGTATTGAATTGCATGGTATTACTTGCATTTGGATAGGAATGGAAAAGACAAGTGGTATCTTGATTTGTTCATGCATTCGTTGTCTATATTCAAAGTATTCTCTATTTGAAATTATTTCTTAGATTGAGGTATATGGTGAAATCCTTTCTATATGATTGTTTTAAATTATTTTAGAAAGTTGGGTTTGAATTGGTAGGGAATTCCCATTCATTCTTGATTTTTATTTCATTTGATTTGGATATATAATGGTTTAAGTGATATTTTTTAGATTTTTTCCAAAATACAGGGTTAGTACGCCCAACTTTCTATGAAAAGATCGAAATGCAAATTTCATGTTAAAAATGGGATGTTGGGAACTTTTATTCCAAAAGGGTATTATTGAAACTTTGATCTCACAATTATCATTTTTGATGAAATTTGAAGGTATTTTAATGGATTTTGAAGAAATTTCTTGGTTTTTGTGTTTTCAAGAAAAATGGGAAAATGAGAATTTATGATGAATTATTTTATGGAAATGATGGAATACTTTGTCAATTATGAAAAGAGACCTATTTGGATTGTGTGTCAACAATTTGGTGAAAATGTGATAGATTGGAAAATGATGTGTTGTTGAGTAATTTATGCTTTGTATTGGTTTTAAGCCATGTTCATTGGAGAACATGATAAGCCTAAGGTGTATGTATTAGAGAGGGTTATGGGAGTTACTTCCAATGAGTGTTAGAGCACAAAGGGGCTTCTAGGATAACTTGTTGAGAAGTCATGGTAAAAAGTGATAAGTTATGAAACATGAGTAATTAATTAACCAAGATAATGAGTGTCCCTCTCATGCATTGGGTGCTCGTAAAGACCAAGGATGACTTGGGAAGACTTGACCTTCTATGGGACATTGATTTGGTATAATTGAGTCTCCTGATCTCTTGGAGAGGACTAATCAATTCAAGTGTTTTGGGTTAAAAGGGAAATAAAGTTCATATTTACATTAGCTTATTTTGGAGAGGAAAATTGGGGTGAAAATTCCTCTTGTGGGAGGAAAATTAATTTTTTCATTGTAGGAGCGGGTATCAAATTGCATTTGGATGGGAATTGGCAAGACAATTGGTGTCTATATGATTGTTTTAAATTATTTTAGAAGGTTGGATTTGAATTGGTGGGAAATCCCATTCATTTTTGCTTTTTATTTCATTTTATTTGGATGTATAATGGTTTAAGTGAAATTTTTTGAAAGTTTCCAAAATATGGTGTTACTATGCCCAAATTTCTATAAAATGATCAAAATGCAATTTTATTTTTTTTTGAAAAATGGGGTGTTCAGACCTTTTATTCCAAAAGGGTATTATTGAAAATTTGATTTTATAATTTTTAATTTTCTTATGAAATTAAAAGGTATTTTAATGGAGTTTGAATAAATTTACTACTTTTTTAATTTTTGAGAAAAATAGGAAAAAAAGAATTTATGATGAATTGTATGGAAATGAGGAATACTTTGGCAATTGTGAAAAGAGATCCATTTGGATTGTTTGTGAACAATTTGGTGAAAATGTGAAAAATTGGAAAATGATGCATTGTTGAGTATTTTATTCTTTGTTCGTTTTATGTCATGTTCATTGGAGAATGTGATGAGCCTAGGATTTATTAATTAGAGAGGGTTATGGGAATGACTTCCAATGAGGGCCAAGCCACAAAGGGGTTGTCGGGATAACTCATGGTAAAAAATAAAAACTAATGAAACATGAGTAATTAATTAACCAAGATAATGGATGCCCCTCTCATGCATTGGGTGGTTCTAAAGAGTAAGGATGACTTGGGAATACCCAACCTTCTGCAAGCCATTGATTTGGTATGATCAAGTATCTTCATCTCTTGGAGAGGACTACTTGACTCCATGTGAGCCATACCTTCAAGCTAGATGATGACACTCCCTCTCTTTCTCTTTAATAGCTAACCCTTGAGTAGTTGAGTAGCACTTGAAAGATGATTTTTCCTTTCCTATTGGTGTTGGCTTATTGATACATATTTAGATGTTATGTAATCTTTGTTCTTGGATGTCATGTTAGACCTTTGTGATTGGATGTTATGTATTCTCCATATTGTGATGTTATATATTCTTTGTTTTTGGATGTGTGTATGCCCTTCTCGCTATGTGTCTTGTGTGTGTGAGTGTTTGGGCCTTGTGACTATCTCCTAGCACATGGCAGTTGATCTTTCGATTCCATGTGGTAGGGTGGCATGTATACCATTATTGGGGTCCATGGAATAGCAAAACAAGATTTCTCAATATACACTTCTCTTTTGTACTTATTATTTTCAGTCATCTCTTGGAGATGTAATTTGTTTATTGAAAGCATAGTTGAGTCCTTTTGATGTAATTTTTAATATTGTTTATTTGACTACTCTATTTGAGAGGATATGTAATTGGTTATGGGTTGGATTGCATGAATTAACGTTGGAGCTAAGTACGATTGCTTGATGAATTAGTCAAATTGCTTATGTTTGGTTGTAGGAACTTGTCTTTGGGCTTAAAATGAGTTTAATGAGTCTTGGAGTCATCTTAGGTGGTGTAGTAGACCCACCATGTCTTCGCCATGTCTCCTTGTGGAATTTTGAGTTGTGTTGTAAAGTTTTTGGGTCAAATCAGACCCTCTTGTAGATTGTTGTAAAGTCAAGTGCAAATGTTGAAAGATGTTGTAATTGCTAACCCTTATGAATTTTTTCTTGGGGAAAGAGTTAGGAGACTTGGTGAGGTCGTTATGCACTTTCCCATCTTCTCCTTTCATGTTTTGGTGGTGTTGACCACTAGTGGAGTCATTTGACTATTTCTTCCCTCGTCAAGTTTTATAATTTTTGGGCTCCTATAGCACCTTAGGCCTTTGTGGGTATGTCTTATGCATTTTGGTGTCTTAGTGACCAGTCGCTAACTCTAGATTTCTCATTAGTCAAGACACAAGTGCCCAAAATGGACTCAATGCCCACATAAGACACCAATTCTATAACTAGACACTAGTGCTAAATTAGGACAACAACGTCGGCCACTAGTCTCCCCCATAGGTGCTAGTGTCCCATCTAGGCAATAATGTCTTGATTGCTTAGTTTTTCAAAATATTTTGTCTATGGTTTCCTAGGGCGATCCTATGTACAAAAT
Organism: Cryptomeria japonica; assembly: GCF_030272615.1. NCBI lineage: Eukaryota > Viridiplantae > Streptophyta > Pinopsida > Cupressales > Cupressaceae > Cryptomeria > Cryptomeria japonica. The sequence goes on from NC_081407.1 coordinate 370,510,708, forward strand.
TTGGTCCCCTTGGTCTTTGGAGTCTTCTAACACTGGCACTATGCTAACAAGTGTCTTGTATTAGGATTTAGGGCTTATCCTTGCCTTAGAAAGAGTGTAGTTGCTTCGAAGTGACTTGTCCTCATGTTTAGTGTTGAGTTGGTACCACTCATTTGTGTAACCTTAGATGTAGGTTGGTCTATTCTTGAGGTTGCCTTGATCAATTATTGAGTGGGCTAAGGTGATTGTACTCTTGTCCAAATCCTTGTCTTAGAAATCGACAATGTCATCATCTAGTCATGCAACATTAGCCCATAGGCACCCTAAACTAGTGTTGGTCTTCTAAGTGTGTTGTTAGTGTTGTGGCTAATAGTTGGTAAGTTTGGTTTGATGTGGATCTGAGGTTGATGGTTCCCTCATCCCATATTCATGTGGTTTTGTAAGAGAATGTAGTCATGGGTTGTATCAACCATTGTTGATGGAGACCGTCCTTTCAATCTCATTGGTTCTTCATGGTGAGCTTGTCCCATGACTATTAGTACTCCATTGGTGCCACCTTGCTTATGCAATGGTGAGGTTATAGTGTAGGTTTTTTTGTGTGTCATAGTGTTTCTTACGACACTTGTGTGCATTTTGTATTGTGAATGCAATGAGTCATTGTCAAATCTTTGGTGTTGTTGATTAAAAAAAAATGTTCCATCAGTTTTTTCCTCGATCCTTTGGATGGTGCATTAAAAATGCTAAGATGAGAAAACAAATAAGAGAGCTTACTTGAACAAGAATAAATATGAAAGACAATATTAGAAAATAGCTAATGACCCTAGGGTTTCAAGTGAAATCAGGGCCCATGTGGGCTTAAGAAAAAGTCCTATGGTCTTGCCAAATGGACTAGTGAATCATAAAATTGCTAAACAACATAAAAAATGTATTAAAGGAGGTCATAGTTTCTCTTTACAACTCCTATGTCAAACATATTTTCAAATATGGTTTGAAGGAATTAAGTAAGCTAACATTATAGATAATCTTGTCATTGCATTAGATGAATCCATTGGGGATATTTGCAAATCAAATGATACCATAGTGTATTGAAGAGATCCAAATGAAAAGGTAAAGAGCTTGTAGAAAATAAGATATAACCAGGCTATTTTATCTCTCAAATTTGAAATATAAAAGGAGTTTTTATATTTAGGATACATTTTTTTCTATTTGATGTAATTTTTTAATTTAATTTTTTAAACCCATATGATTTTCCTCATAGGGATTTTGATACAGACATATGACTACTATGTAGATAATAAGGATTTAATTTTATAATGTTTTAATTTATAATAATTTTTTCCTATAATAATCCTATTGATCCTTCAACTGAGTCTTTGGAATTGAGTTGTTAATTGACTTCCCAAGGAGAATGATTATAATTATGTAGTATTTAATAGAAATAATTTTTCCTATATTGTTGGGGTTAAAAAAAAATTCACACATCAAGATAGATAATGAATAAAATTATTAATTTTTTATTTGTAAATTTTTTCTTACAAGGTTTGGGAAGGATCCACATGTGACCAAAGTTAAACTAAAAAATATTATATGAACTAAACCACACTCTTTAAACTTGTTAAAAACGATTCAAGAACAAGCAATTTATTATTTTTTGTACTAATTTTCTCTGTAAAAGTTATCAAAGTGTGTTCTAACCCAATATTTTTATCAAGATAAATGCAATCATTATGTTTAAAAGATATATTAGACTTCTCAAGTTTTATCAATTTCATATTGAAAGAAGCTTAGATTATTTTTCTTATATACTAATAACTATGTTTTATTATATTGAATTAATCACCTAGGTAATGGAAACTACTCAAAAAAATTACATGATCTAGAGCAACACAACTCAATTAGAGAAATCATTTAGATTCCTTAGAGATGTTAATTCTAAGAATGAGATGAGTATAATGCTATGCATCCAAAATTACTTTCTTGGATTTGAAATTACCATGCACACTTATGATAAATTCATGATGTAAATATGCTAGGGCTTTTGTAGTTTTAAAAGCAACCTTTAGTTACCTACACCAATTTAGAGTATGTTTGAACACCTCTATGAATAATTCTATGTGAGTTTCTATTGTTGCACAAGTCAGGAATCTTTAAAATATGTAGATAGTGTAATGTTGGTGTGGAATTTGTGGTCTTGGTTAGTGAGGTACTTGAAAATAGAAAATATATTATACTATCAAGGTACTTAACCACCAAATTTGTCATTGGGTGTGATTGTGGAATTTGACAATTATGTGGGTGCGCCATAGATAGTAATAACCCAAGGTTTATCCCTATTATTCCTATTATAAGGTGTAGTCATACACAAATTCATGTTAAAGTGGCATGGGCTATAACCATAAACAAACCACAATCTTGATAACTGTTGGAGAAGCCACAATAGATGTTGGTGATGTAGAGAGAGAAGATTTCATACTTATAAAATCAATCAAGCTAAATCTCTCAACTCATTAAAAATATCACCACCATTCTCACTTGAATGATATTATAAAATATAAAATACAAATTATGTTAATAATAGGAAAAATAAAGAGAAATAGTTGTGGTTGGTGTCTCTAAGTTCATCCTTATGAAAACACCCAATACATTATGTTTTGTATAGGATTAGTTGTGATAAAATAAAATATTCTATTATTAAAGTAATGTAGTTATCTTGGTACTTAAATTCAAATTACTCTTTCAATTGTACTTAATCTAAATTATTTTAGTCAATCTTTTTGTAATATTTATGTGTACAATACACAAATTATTTCAATTGTATATGAAATGACATAAACAATTAATGTATCCTCCATTCAAAGTATCTATAATTCTACTATAAAAATTCATTACTTAATAGTAGATATAGATTTAAATTCTCATGGTTGACACATGGTTTTAACACTTCTTTGGTAATTGAAGAAAGTTTCATCTTATTTGATTTGTAACTTGCAACAATTCATAATGATAGTTATTTTGTTATGAGTAATAGTCATCTCAATCATAATAAGGTCTAGAATTGAGACATAGTTTTAATAGGTCACGACTAAATTGGCTCCAAAACTGCACAGTACGGATCAGTAACCTTTGTGTTATTGATTTTTGAAAAAATTATAGATCATTGATTGTGATCAGCAAAATTAGTTGTGGCTTTGATTTTTTGAATTTTTTTGAAAAATCAATAACACGAGTTTTAACATGCGATTTTGGAGCCAATTTAGCCACGTCTGTTTTAGCACTTCTTTGGTAATTGAAGAAAGTTTCATCTTATTTGATTTGTAACTTGTGACAGTTCTTAATGATTGTTATTTTGTTATCAGTAATAGTCGTCTCAATCATAATAAGGTCTAGAATTAAATGATAATTTTCTATGTTTCTATTAGTTTAAATACTTTTATGTGGTGTTCTTGAATTGGAATGAAAGATTGAAATTGCATAATGGAAGTGCTCTATCATTTCATTAGTATACTACTATATCATAAACAATAATACATATGGTTTTAAGTTATAATACATAGTCATATCAAGGGTTAGATATACGTACCAACAATTGTTAAGATAGTTGCATTAATTGCAAATAAGATAAAATCAACAATATCTTCAAAGATTATAGGTAAGCTCACAAAATTTCTTCTCTCAACTTTCTTCATTAAAAAAGCAAGTGCATACAATTTATTTATTAAATACTATGAATAATCGTATCGAAATATTTCTACGATAATAATCCCATATTTACTTTCTCTTTGCTTACAATTTATTTCACATCTAAATATTATTTGAAAAAAAGGTAGGTTTTAATTATACAGATTAAATATAATATAATCATATCTCATTGCCTTCAAAGTATTTTATTAAAAATATTTTTCTTAATTAGAACATTCTTTTTTTCGTTCTTGCATATGTATAATCAAACACCCTCTCATTTTTTCCAAAACCATATAGAACCCTTATTTTAGGGATATTTTTGTGTATTTGTTGTGAAAACCATTACTTTACAATTTTTTTGATTAAATAAGCAGCGTTAACTAGGGCATTGACCCTTAACATAGCCAAGACTATCAATTTTACAAAAACAACATACAAGGGTGTTGGCCCTTAAAACACACAGCCTAAAGACAGTAAAGGAAACAACAAAACAAGGATAGGTGAAAGTAACCTATCAAACCTGCAACAACCCAAAACCTAGCTCAAAGATGGGGAGAATCATTCGAGCCAAGGCAAATTTGGGGGAGGGGGGAAGATTTTCCCTTCCGCTTGCGATGAACCACGATCTAGGCAATACTATCATTAAGACCATGAAAAGAACTATTGGGCGGGGAGGGCCCTGTAGAGTTACAATCAACAACAACAGGTTGCTGCAACAGAATGACAACAAGCTCTTGTAGAAGAGCATCAACAGGTTGCTACAAAAGAACAACATCGGGAGTAGATTCAACAAGAGAGGATTGATGATGTTGAGCAGCAGCAGTAGCAGGAGCTTCAACAATAGTGAGAGGCACTACCTCATCCCGAGAGGAATTGTCATCCACTAGAGAGGAGCTATCACTATTAGTAGCATTGACTATCAAATGATCAATAGTAGCATCCTTCCACCAAGTAGCATAACCTTTGTGTCGAGAGAGAGAACAATCTGAAGCCAAGTGACCCGTAGAGAAGCACCTTCGGCAATGAATTGGGAGGCCCTCATAGCCCAATGATTGAGTCTAAGGCTTGTCCCCAACCATAAGAACCTCATCCCCAGGGAGAGGCTTGGAAATGTCCATGTCGATTAAAATGCGGGCAAAGGTAGAGTGACCCATGGAGGACGTGGCATCATCAACCTTCAAGAATCGGCCAATAGAGTTACCAATGGCCTCATAATAGGAGTGCTCCCAAAAATGAAGAGGAAGATTAGGTAGGCAAACCCAAACCGGACACACATTGAGTGGTTCGGTGAGGGGGTTAAAAGAAGTTGTTCAGGGTTTGGAAGAGAGAGTGATCTCCCCAAGCCCACAGATTGCCTAAAACCAAATCACGATCGTAAGAAGAAGCAAAAGCAGTAATGAAAAAGCCTTTAGCACAAGGGAAAAGCTCAATGCTACAGGCAACCAAAGGTTTCCAGGAAACACTCACTCAATGATGGAGATCCAGGAGAGAAGGCCAGAGACCCGTAAATCTGCATTCCAATGCAGTGTGCTAGTAGTAATCAATATTCTCAGCAATTTCCAGAGCACATACCACCATAGGAGAGGTCTTGGCACAAGGAAAAGGGCGGATCCCCTTGGCAGGATGAGCAACAAAATGAGCCACACGAACAAAGCTACGCCCACCAGCAAAAGGTCTGGAAACCTTAGAATCTGCATTGACAGCAACAACGGTACCAGGTAGAGCAGTTCTAGGCACACCCCCAACAACAACACCAATAGGGCGACCCCCGGAACCAACATCAACGACACCATCCAAAGAAAGAGCAACCGACACACCACCCATAAGGGCATCCATGGAGGGGGGAGGGCACGTTCCAACTAGCACAACATAGTCAGTGGACACTGAGGCAGACGAGACAACGAGGGCATCGTAGCCAACAATGGAGCCGTTGCAGCAGAGGGAACAAAATTCAAATTCGCCCTATGAGTGGGAGAAGCGAGAGCCATGAGAGTTATTGCCGATCTTTCAATTTATCAACTACCATTTTTTACAAGTTGTTATTTATGAACACGGTGTGGAAAAAAATATTTAGGGTTGACTTTTTTCTATTCTATATTTTTTATAATCAATATATCAATTCGACTTTCTTTTTTGTAAACAAGTATAGGTTTATATGCGTGTTTCAATAAAATTGATGCTAATAGAATTATATCAGTTTTATTAAAATTAGACATATAGATATATATTTTTGTGTAAGTCATCCTATTTAATAAAAATATATATCCCCATTCGAAGGAGGATTCTAATGGTGAAATAAACCTTTTAAGAAATGGTACACAAGAAGCCATTTTTACATTAAACATTATGGACCATATTTTTCTCGTTGAAGATGACTTTTTTTAAAGTGTTGGGTAAAATTTTTAATGTGACTAGTAACGTAAACCCCTCAAGAAATGGTATACAAGAAGCCATTTTTATATTAAACATTATGGATCATATTTTTCTCATGGAAGATGACTTATTTTTATAAGTGTTAGATAAACTTTTTAATGTGACTAGTAATGTTGGCACGACACCCATTCAACTCCACATGAAACATTTTTGACTCGGAGCTATGAACTAGTGAGATGACAAACAAGAGACCTCATCCCCATATAATAATGCTAAGACTCAAACCCATGAGCACATTGAATAAACAGAGTCACAAGCCTTGCGATCACAATGGCCCAACGAAGGTTTGAACCTAAGTGGTCACAACAACAACACCACTTAACTAGCACACCATGTGGAGGATTGCTCATGAAAGATGACTTGCATCACTATAATAAAATATGATTAAATGAAAGGAATATTTATTAATACATTATAAATAAGAAAGAAACATGATTGGTTTCTTTAATTTGACACAACTATTGCCTATGAATTGAAGGTAGAATTAAAATTTTAAATTGATATTTGGTTGTTTTAGGGGCATGGATCTTTTGCTTCATATGAAAGTATTGAGTTGTATAAACTTTTTTAATTTTATCCTTAAGAGTCAATCTTTTTTTATTCTCATTTTCTTTGGTTTCATATTTTTAGATGGAGGCCCTAGAAAATTAAAGTTCATTCAAGACTCATTATTCATGAGAGAAAAAATGGGGTGGGTTTTAGGTACATTTATCATGCAAATTTGTAAAATGGGTGAAGCATATAATTATAGAGTTGTATAAGTTTTAAATGAAATTGGTGCTAAGTTAAGAAAATAGGTAAGAGAACTCAATTTTAAGGTGCAACAAAAAAAAAACTAAAAAAATATTGATAACATTGGGGATTTCAAGTCCCATGTGGTTTTAAGAAAAAATCCTATATATCTCCCAAATGAGTCATTCAATTTTTCTTATGTCAAGGACATGCTACAAATATGGTTTAACAAAATTAAGTGATTCAACATTTTAAAAAAAAATTATTACATTAGGGATTTTTTCCAATTAATAAATGTTCCAATGAATAAAATAGATCCAAATAAAAGTATACCAAAGAATTTATAAAAAAAAGAGATAACCATGTTGTTTCCACTCTTAAATTTGAAATATGAAGGGAGATTTTATAGCTATGATATAATATTTTTTCGATTTGATATAGCATTATCTATCTATTGAATCCATTTACTTTTCTCCATAGGGTGTATGATATGGAATCCATGATCAACAAAACGAAAATGAGGATTTGGATTTATAGTATTTTAGGTTTATATTTGTAGTATTTTCTATGTAATAACCCACTTAACTTAATCCAAAAATCTCAACTATTTTTTTTTTGATATATAAATTATAATTTATTATTCTTACTTATTTTTAATTGTGTTTGATTCAATCACATACTTTGGTACATCTATCCAAACGGGATAGGCATCCATCCAACCGGGATGGACATCTAACCATACGGGTTAGGCATCTAACCATATGGGTTAGGCATCTAACCATACAAGTTAGGCATTTATCCATATGGGGCTAGGCATCTAACCATATGGGTTAGGCATCTATCCATACGGGATAGGAGGTTTCATCTATCCAATCTGAGATAGGCATCTACCCAAACGAGGTCAACATCTATTCATAAGAATAGGATACACTCTAGCCAGAGACTTTAGACTCATCGGGACCATCTGGGTTCTGAGCCACTCTCTAAAGACTACACTCCCCTACTAGGAGTGCACCGAGGTCACCGTCCTTAGGAGTATAAAAATAATTACATAAACAAGCCTGAGTTCTGCCTCAGAATTCGGCCTAAAGCCTCGAGAAGTCAAGCAAATCCATATGGGATTCCTTCTAAGTATGTATTGAATTAATTTTAACCTTTCAATTAGTATTTGCACCATTTGATTAAAAGACCAAAGAGCTTCGAGAACCAACTACTCACCCATAACCAAATCCTAATCCCCATCCCCGAACGTCTGAGTACAAGGGACAACTTCGTCCCTAGACTGCCTACATACCTGTTTCGGCACGAGATCAAGGCGTATAGTATGTAGTTCTGGTTTCTAACTATGGTTTAATGTAAATTGTTTGTTGGGTACGCAACCCTTTCTAGGTTCAATGTCCCAGACAGTTTCTCTGCGGTTGCTACCCACGATGGTAGCTATAGCAAAAAGGCTCAAGGTGGCCTTCTGCTTGTGGCCTAAAATAACTAAGTCTTGTTTCCTATTAAAGTGTCACCCTTAAACCATTATCTTCCTCTGAAAATCATCAAGATAGATAAATTCCAAATCATCACACACCACCAAGCCTTAATGGGGTTTTCTAAGGTTTAACTAAGCGGATGTAAATTCATTTTAAAAATTATCTTTTTAGATTATCGATCAAGGGGGATTACCCACCCCTTGGATTTTTAACTTCCATATGACCCTTATTTCTCCCTAGCGATTTATAGGGACAATGCCACATACGTCGTTGTTGCAGCTTTATTAGGCATTAAGTGCAATAGTTCAACACGACGACATAACCCGTAAGTGTGACCCAGAGGCACCATAGATACCGAACACTTCTAAGGTTTTGGTTTCGTCTCCTCTTGTTTAGTTGTCTAACTAAGAATCTAATTTTGAATTCACGAATCTTATGTAAAACAATATACTAATACAACCATGAAAATGAAACTATAATATACAAGGAATTTTCGCTTGAAAACTTGTAAAATTATAACTTATGAAAAAGATTGAAAAACTTCTTGGAAGTTACTAAATTGCTTAAAGAAAATCCAATGCCTAGGTAGAAGGGCCTTAGAAATGAATTTTAACACTTACTCGATTGAAGGAAAAACTTAATATTAATAAGCTTGAAAGCAACCGCATTATTGATAACCATCTAATTCTTCCATTTGAAGCAACATAAATTCTATCTTTAATTATTTCCCACAAATGATAACCTTACTTTAAATATGAATCTTAATGAGCTTGAAAGGCACTAATTTGCTTAAAGAAAATAAAATTATCTAATAACAATACTTTGAAAATAAATTTAATATTCACTTGTTTGAAGGAAAAAGAAAAGAACTATTAACAATAAGCTTTAATAACCACAATATTTTAATCACTAATTGTTAGAAAATAAGATTAGAAGAGAGTCTAATACTTGCTAATCAACTAACATAAAATAGATACCCTAAGCAATTCGAATCAATCTTCTTCTAGTTGCTTTACAACCAGTGTCAATTCCTTTGCAATACTATAAGAGATAACTAACTAATTCTTCCACTTGAAGTAACGTTTTACCCTTAGATATTTCCTACAAAATAATAACCTTATAATTTTTATTTTCTTTACTTCAATTTAATTCTCTAAGTGGTCATAGGATACGTTTCTTGAAAACTCATTTGCTTGATAAGGATAAGGATCCAATAATCTAGAACAATTAATTCTTACTTGATTAAAACTAAGTTCGTTAGACACATACAAAGAATATGATTACTTGATTTGAGATTCACAAGATAAGTCAAGTCTTATGTTAAGGGATTTCAAGTTTGATACTCTTTTGGTTTTCAAGTAAAGTTCCTCCACTTCCCAACTAATATTAATGTTCTAACAAAAATAGATTTTACTATGAAGATCAACTATGAAAATTGCCTCTACCTTAAATGTAACTCTTCCTTTTACTAGTCCTACGTTCCCTTAAAGTTAGGAGATACATTTGACTACTATTAGATTTGACTACTATAAATGACTTGATTATTTAAATATTCAACCTACTACTACTAAGAGACTACTACCCAAATTGAGAAAGGCCATTATATCTAGCTTCTTGTAACTTGTATGATAACATCAGTTTATTAACTTCCATGATGCTTGAAGTAGACAATCGGTTGAGGACTATGCATCTGAGCATGAACATATTAAATTTAAATTGACGATCATAGTGATATATACTAATAATTCACATTGAATTGAAATGCCAGCTAACAACCTTAATAAATCTCATCTAACCGAATGATTCCAAATTACAAGTGGGTTGTAACCAAATAAAAGTTTACCAACCAAAATTTGCTTAGAAAGTAAAGTTTTCAACTTACTAATTAATAGGTAGTTCTAAAATAAATTGAAAATATTATTTATCGATAACTCCAAACTAATTTTTTTTAATTGAAATTATTGATTGTCGAATATAAACCCTTATAAACAAGTATGATCATTTGTTAGCAATATAATTAATTGTCAACTACATAAATAATCACATCAATTTCATATTATAATTTCTTAAGGTTACTAAGCCAAATTATAACTTAATCAAATAAAATTTATAATAAACTTTATTTAAATCCACTTATAAATTATAAATAAGTCATCTAATCCAAATTATAGTTTAAGTATTTACTAGTTAAATTTATTACTATTTATTTATTTTCTTTGAATTAACTTATGGGTACCACTTATAATCATATACTTTATTGATTATTTTAAATTTTTAAACAAATTAATATAATCAAATTTTAATATATTATTAGAGTTATAGCATTATTTTCATAATGACAAACAAATTTCAAAATAAAGATAAATGAGTTAATAAATGGCAACTCATCTACAATTACATTTATTAAATTACATTGTTGTGTAAATGGAGAATGGGAGGGAAGTAGGGAGTGGGGAGTGGGCCCATGGGCCCCCCAACTTCCCACATAAAAAAGGCTTTCTTAAAATGGAAAAAAAAAATGAGCACTCCCTTAATAAAACATAAACAACAAGAACATAGCACCCATTAAAAAAATAAAATAAATAAATGACATACTTCATGGCACCTATATTTATAAAAGATTTGTGTTATGTTTTTTTATACAAGAAATAAGAAGAGAATTGGATTAAAGATTTTGAGTTTTTGTTTTAATATACAGAGAGATAAACATGTACATTCATAGAGGAAATCTTTTTGATCTCCTCAAGAAAATTTTACAGAAAGGTAAAAACATATTCTCAAGGAGTTCATTTTATTTCGCAGAGGTGGATTTTCACAAGAGGAATTCATAGAGAAAATAGAGAAATAAATTTTCACAGGAATATAATTCCACAGAAAAGTAATTTTACACATAATGCTTGATAGTTTTCCACCGAGAATTAAATTATCTCATATATATATTTATTTTGATTTCATAGTGTTAGATTATAACAGGAAATCAAATTGTCTCACACACACACACACACACACACACACACACACACACACACACACACACACACACACACACACACACACACACATATTGATTTCACAAAGAATCAAATTATCACAGAGGATTATATATATTTTGACATGAAATTATATGTATTTTCAGGAATAAGATTTCATAGAGAGCGAGTTTTGCAGAGGATTAGTTGACATATATTTGAGATCATTATTATTTCGTGATATGTATTTTCAGAAATAAGATTTCGTAGAGAGCGAGTTTTGCAGAGGATTAGTTGACATATATTTGAGATCATTATTATTTCGTGATAAATTTTCTCAATGCATTTGATATAAATTTTTCACAAGGGAGAGGGGTTTTTGAGGAAAATTATCTATATTGATGTTTGAGATAATATATTCAAGGTGAGATAAATTAATACAAAATTTGAGTTCAAGAGGGTTTGAAAAGCAAGATCTTGCTTTTCGGACAAAGCATGAGATTTTTCTAAAAGGCATCTGCTTTTATCATTCTACTCCTAAAAATCTGATTTTTCCTTCTTTAAGAAAAGATAAAGTAAAAAAAATAAAAAAATTGCTTATGCATATTGAAAGAAAACGTTTGGTAAATCTTTTATATGTATTTTCCATTATCAAAGAATTTGGAAAGAATCGTTATTTGAAAGAGAATTTTCATATAAATAAAATCTAAAAGAAAGATAAGAATGATAATTCAAGATTCAAACTTGCAAATAAGCAAATAAAATAGGAGAACCTGGATTGGATGAAGTACCTATTGTCGAATTCATCCCAATCTTCTTGCTAACCTACTTCAATCCTTACTAGAGCTTTGTGAGAATTCTTCATCTAAACTTAAAAATCCTTCTATCCAACGTGACTAGCAAAATTCTTCTACTACTAACATGAATAATCAAGAGCTTCAGAAAACTACTTTTCCATCCAAGGCTATGAACTCCCCCCTTTCGAAAATCTAGAACTCAATATATAGAAAAGAGAATCATTTTTCCACTACAAAAGAAATCAATTGATTATGAGATTCTTTTCCAAAATTAATTCCATGCAAAAATGATTATTGTCATATTGGGGGTTACATGCAAAAATTTGAATTTGACATTCTCTTCTAGAACCTTCTCATTTCCTCCTACAACATGTGCTAAATCATATTGAGAAAATAAGTAATTTCTAAATTAATTTCTTGCAAAAAAGACTGTTGTCATAGTGGGGTTACATTTGACCATGCATTCAAAATTTGAATTTGAATTCTCCTCGAAAATAAATTTCGTAATTCCTTTGTCATAAAAAAAAAAGCCATGAATAGAATCATTCTTGTCATAGAATAATTTGTAACTCCCATGTCATTTATTTGCTAAATATAATATTTATTTCTTAATATTTTGAATTTGAAAATTTCTTTTCTAGAATCTTCTTATTTCTCCTACACCATGTGGTCAATTAGAAAATTGTGGAAATAAATAATTTCCAAGTAAATTATGACCTCACGAGTGTGTCACCACTATTTAATTCTTCGTTTTAAACTAATTCCATCCTTATTCAATTTTCATCTCCAACTAACATTGCTCATAAAATTAATAGTAGTAGTAGTAGTAGTAGTAGTAGCAAGTCATTTTGAGGTCCAAAAAGAGGGTTATGACATTCTACGATAATGATACCATTCTTTCAATTAAGCTTTTGGAACAGGTTATTAGTTGAATTTCAAAGGACACAAATTAGGATTAGATATTCTTCAATAAAATGTTATTTTTCCCATTTTGTTAGGGTTGCTAAGTGTTGACTTGTAAATAGTGACTTCATCAAACTAGTTAACTTTTAGCCAACTTAGGGAGAGTACTATTCACATTGATTAAGCTTATTTGGATCTATTTTAGAGATTTGTCTCACCTCATGTGGTTGAGACATGTGTGCTCACTTCGTAATGACCTCCATAATTTCACAATAGCATAATTCACATAATTCATAAAAATCCATAAAATCAAGCATTAGATACTTCTACATGTCCAAATATACAAGATTGGAGACTTAAAATTACATTTCAACATAAAGATTTAATGTACAAACCCATAACAAAGCTGAACGTAAGGAAGCATGTTCCATTACAATAGACCACAAGGTCAATTATAAGAAATACATAGAGAACAATTCATGAAGACCATTCTGATAGGAGCTCTCGATGTCTATCTAACATGGGTGAGAACATTGTCAGAGCACGTATCCGCCCTACCATGAAGTATTTACACTTCACCGAAATCTGTCATGATACGAAAGATACCCTACCCAACATGAGGTAGACTAACAATGTGAATCTAACAAAGGTAATGGAATTTGGTGTAGTATGGCATATCTATATCTAATGTTAATGTAATGCTATTATGAAGACACAAGATGCATTATGATTAAGGGTAATGTAGTAGGAACTTCGATTAATATTCTTTTATTAATTAACACATGCTTAATATTTTTATTTATTACATTGAAGGCATACCCTATTTGAAGTAATTGAATTAACTTTTAAGATCAATGGTTTACATTTTCTAATAAATGATGCCAGACGATTGAACAAGTGATGACCACCGATATTTTGAGAATGAGTCAAAAACGACTGAACTTAACCAACACACTCGAAGCGTTGACTGCTTAGAATGGCTCAGCTAGGGCCCAGCCGTAATCCGTCTGATTAATGTTTTGCTGTTAATAAGACCGTTTGGTGGATGCATCGACACCGGCCAGAGGGTCTTCTGAAGCAAAATATTTGGTATCTATAAATGGTAATGCAAGAGTGTCTTCTGAAGGAAAATATTTGGTATCTATCACTGGTGTGAATATTTGGTGAATGCAACAATCATAATATCTATATATGTTTAGTCACTGTGGTTGTTTAATTTGTGTATTTGCGTCTTAGGCTGCTTCTTCAGCTTCAAAACCAAACCTTTTATTATGCAGACCTGTAATCTCAACGACATTTTAATTTATATAATAGTATATATTAAAATACCTCTAAGACTGGAGTCAATTAGATTGTCTTTTTTTGACATTTACCATGATTACATAGAATTAATTAACGATGAATTTATTAATTTAATTATGAAGGCTGGAGATTGGCCAGTCCTTTTCAACCTGCAGCCAATTCCATGGTCATACTAGCTGTAGACGTATAAAAATGACCATGAACCATGGGACCCTCCTTGGGAAGCTGAGTAACACTACGTTACTCCATAGCTTGCATCAAGAAGTCCTGTGTGTGTGTGTGGACTAGTATTTAACCATATTTTCACATATTAAGTTTTATCAGCCCACTTTTCCCGCATACACTAGCAAGGATAATTTTGCTTGAAAATTTCAAAGATATTCATACGATATTGGGAAAGAAAGTTTAAAATAAATAAGTAATGGTTATTTATTGACGATGCAAGATATTATTTTAATTTGTTAATGTGAGGTTAGTTATTTCAAATATAATCTTCACTTTTTATCTAGATAGATTAATTTGATTGAGGTGGAAATTGCTACATAGATAATACTTAGAAAATTCGAGTTCATATTTTTTCTAAAATCAAAATATTTATTAAAATAAATTTAATGTCTTTAACTCAAAAAAATGTTCAACGTCATCTTATTAAAATTTCTATAAATTAGATTGATGCTTACATATTTATGTTCAGACGAGCATTATTTGATCTATATTTATTGTGAAAAATCACCACTATTTAAAATTTTTAATAATTATGTTTTACAAAGTTTATAAATATATAATCCATCGATGTATATATTAAGTTTTGTAAATTTTCATAATTCTTGTCATACAATTTGCTAATAAATATTAGACTTGAATGATTTGCAATGGTGAAATTTTCATACCATATAGTTGTATAATCTTAAGCTCATTCCCATATAAGTTTGGGTCCTTTTTGATGGAGTAGAATACATAATCATTTATCAATAAATGGCACATGAGTTATATAAACTTAAGCTCATTGTTCTATAATAGTACCCATATCCATACACTTCCATGTCCTAGGTCAACCCCACAAGCATGAGTTTGATCAAACTTGAATACTCATTTGTGGATCTAACCTTTCTAATTTAAATTCAAATTTTAGTTCTCATGTATAGATATCGGTGTACCCAATTATTTCTAGGATGGTAAAATCAATTTTATTAGGTAGCTTAACTTAGAGTAGACAACCCTAGTGATTTTAGTGACTTTTCCCAAGGGGTTTTCAAACATTTCCACTTCATGATAGTTACTAAAGCATAAAGAATCTAGAAAATTAGAAAGAAGTACAACAAATTGTCCCAAAGCAATCCATGTTTGCATACTTGACCTAGACCCACATTATTTGACTCATAAAGAGTTGATAGTTTGTGCTTTTTTTTTTTTATATTAAATATCGAGAGACCAAAATAAGGAGAGTTTATACAAAAACAAGCATGGGAGGCAGAGCCTCAGCCATCAACCAGAGAGATTATCCGACTGAACATAGACATCCTCCTACCAAAAAAGAGTTACGAGAGAGAGTATATACAGTGATCCATAAACATCAACTAAAGAGCTACTAAACACCTATTGTAGAATCTCATCCTGGTTTTCCAACCATGTCGTCCATACTTGTGGGCCTTCCATCCACACCACCTTCTTCCGCTCCAGGACTTGGGTAAACATCTTGAGCTTATCAAAGTAGGGACCTCTGTTGTCCTTGAGTTCCTTAATCAGTTTCTTTAGAGCCTCATCGAATGTCGTTTGGTTCTCCGCAATTCTAGCCCATTCAAAGCCATCCTTCATCTCATATATGAACATGGTTGCCTGGCCATCCCCGAGGAAACACAACAGCTTCTCCGTCTCAACATTCATCAAAAAGCATACCTGCACAACAATTTTATAACGTGTGAGTTTCTTAAAAAACCCAGTAAGAGTCCTATCAATACCTTGGAATTTTTCCTCATTTCTAAGTTTCCAAATAAACCAAAGTATGAAAGAAGAAATAATTTGCCAGAACAGGTTAGCATCCTTCTTGAGGCCATGAATGAATCCAGTAATAATATCAAGAGTACAAACATGTTCAGTAATGGAGATTCCAAACATCAACCAGACCTCTCTAGCAAAAATACAATCAAAAAAGATGTGTCGCATAGTCTCAGGCTTCCTACATACAGAGCATAGGTCGAAGGCAACAAAGTTATTCCTAATAGGTAGTCTATCCAACATTAGTTGCCACTTGAAGCATTTGATTTTAGGGGGGATGGGGGACTTCCATAGTTTCTCAAACGTTTTCTGCTAGGCAGGGGTATTAAGGTCAACATACCAGAGGGAGTTAACATGATCTATCACCGTGGTATCATGAGTGAGCAGTTTGTAAATAGACTTGGCTTTGACTTTGGAGAGGAGGGAGCCATCCTTCCATCGAAACGAGAGGTATCTGTGAGCGTCTACATCAATGTTCATAGGAAGATCTAGACAAGCACAGACATTTTTTATCATATTGCAGGTTCTCTTATGCGAGGCATGGAGACCAAACTTATTGCTAAGATCCTCCCAGCTGATGAGATTATCATGTTCCAATATGTCCATGAGATATTTAATGCCCTTATTATACCAACACCTAGCAGAGCATCCTTGGGTTAAAGCAAGGGGTTTAGAGTTATGGTAGAGATTCCACCATATTGACCTTTCCCCATGCAAAGTGTTATTACAGTCAATATTAGAGTTGGCAATAAGTTTACGCACATGCTCCCAGGATTTCCAGATGGACTTAAACACCCAAGTGCCTTGAACAGACACAGAGAATCCACCTGCTACCAGATCACTAAAGGGGAGGGCTTTCCAAGATTTGGCAGACTTGGGGACGCCATTTTGTATGTTATTTTTGACAAGAATCTTCCAGGGTTCTTGTCCTTCCAAGGCATGAAATATCCACTTGGCAGCTAGAGAAATTCCTTGCATTCTGAGATCCTTAAGTCCCAGCCCACCAAGTTTATTGTCTATGTGGCACCAGATCCATTTAACTACGTGGGCCTTTCTTTTACCCTTACCATCAAACCAAAGGAAGCGCCTGATAGATTTTTAGATCTCATAAATTTGGTAGTTACTGAACATCCAGATAGAGGAGTAGTATAAACTATAGGAGGAGAGGATTTTCTGGCAGACTTGGATCCTACCAGCCAAGGATAGAACCCTATTGTCCCATTTGTTAATTTTTTTGTCAAACTTTTCTTTGACCCAAATCCACATGTCTTTGAGAGAGGGGGAGACAGAAAAAGGGATACCAAGGTATCTGACTATTTTATTGGGTCCTCCCCATGAGTATCCAAATTGTTGAAGCCAGTCCGGGGGTTCTTCTTTCCACCCAAGCAGAATATATTTGGAATTGGAGATATGAGCACCAGAGGCTCTGCCAAAGGTTGCAAGTTTTTGATTGAGGGAGTCAATGTTATGCCTAGAGAGCTCCAGGAAGAGCATGGTGTCATCAACAAACTGTATGTTGAGCAATTCAGAGTCATCCGACATCTTAATGCCATGAACTTTAGGGGATAGGGTATCATCTCTTAGGAGGTAAAAGAGGGCATCCGAGGCAATGACAAACAGAGCAGGGGCAAGGGGGCAGCCTTGTCTAATGGATCTAGAAAGAGGAATAGGCTAGGAGAGTGACCCATTAACTTCAACCAGGGCAGAGGCATCTTTGAGGAGAATTTGAACATATTTACAGAACTTGCTAGGGAAACCAAAGGCTCTGAGCATCAAGAGGATGAAGTCCCATTCCACCCTGTCATAGGCTTTCTCAAAGTCCACAAGGAACATGACAGTATCTTAATTTGAGGTCTTGGTCCATTCCATAGATTCCCAGCTAGTGACAAGGTTCTCCAAGATATACCTACCTTTAATGAATCCTGTTTGGGTAGAGTAGATGAACTTGGGAAGGATTTTCTCAAGGCGAGAGGCTAGGGCTTTGGCCAAGATTTTATAGGAAACGTTAAGGAGGGTAATTGGCCTCCAGTTTTTTATGAGGGCTGTGTCCCCATTTTTTGGGATAAGTTTAACAATGCCCCTATTGATGGACTCCCCAAGGGTGCCATTATCAAATGCTTCGGTGTATATGTCATATAGGTCTTTGGTGACCCACTCAATATTGGTTTTGTAAAACTCAACAGGAAGTCCATCAGGGCCTGGGGCCTTATCATCCTTGAGGGCTTTAATGGCATCAACAATTTCTGTCATAGAGATTTCGGTCTTGGGAGGGAGAGCTTCATTCTCGGAGATTCTTTTTGGGATAATGTTACTGCACCTATTTCTACAATCTTTTGAGGCTTCACTATACTCCACGGTAAAGAGGTCTTATAAAACATTTCAAAAGCATCTTTGATCTCATTAATGTTCAGGAGTTCCTTATCCTCAACTATGATTTTGTCAATTTTTTCTCTATTTTGTTTTTGTTTAAGGAGATTGAAGAAGACTTTAGAGCCTTTGTCTCCGAATTTGAGCCAATGATTATGGGCTCTGATGAAGGCACCCCTGATTTTGACTTGTTGATGTTTCCTAAGAATGTCTCTAGCCTGAGAGGCTCGTTCTGCCAGGATAGAGGAGGAAGGATGTAATTGTATTTCAAGCTCCAAGGAGTGGAGCCGATTAGTGAGAGTTTTTTCCACAAACCTGAGATCCTTGGCTTTCTTCTGGCCAATAGTTTGGAATATTTTCTGCCAAGAGGAGATGTTTCTATTCCATCTGAGGGTGTGGGATTGGGGATGTTGAGAGTGCATGTTAAAGAGTCTAACCATTTTAATGGCAGTTAGGGCATCCTTGTCATTTAGCAGGGAGGTATTTAGGATAAACTTCTTATTGAAAGGATTGTTGTTAGGGATGGAGTTCCTAGTATTGATAACAACAATGATAGGGAAATGGTCGGATAAGGTCACTGGCAAAACAACCACCAAATTCCCCAAGTTGTTAGGGGAGAAGGAGAAGAAATCTTTATTAACATATAACCTGTCTAATCTGGAGTAGATTCGGTTGGGGCCTTGCTGAAAGTTGCACCAAGTGTACCATAGGCCAGAGGATTCAGATTTGCTGCCCTCAAGGGGGTCAAATAACTGCATGTGTTGTTTAAACCTATCCCAGTGAGGTTTCTCTTGGCACTTCCATTCGAAAGGGATACCCCCGGCCTTATCATCTTGGTTTTCAATCATGTTAAAGTCTCCAGCCATGACCCAGGGGATACTCAGAAGGGCTGCCAACCAATTCCAGAGGGACACTCTTTCCCTATGATCATTAGGTGCATATATAGAACATACCCCAAAACAGGAGCCTCTAATATCCAGGGAGGCCCAGGCCACTCTGTTACAAAGGGAGACGCCCCTATCCCTAATGTGATTTGCCCACTTAGGGTTAATGAGGAGACCAACTCCACCCTTTCCCTTAGGATGATTGGTGCATATTTTGATCGCATCTCTCCAAATAAAATCAAGCGCAATGTGAAGGGAGAACTCAATGGATTTAAGCTCTTGAAGCATCAAAAAGTCTAGATGTTTATGACAATTCAGAAACCTTTTAATAACAAACTTCCTATCAAGGGACTCCAAGCCTCTAATATTCCATGAGATGTATTTCATGAGAAAAGGGGATTAAGAGGGACTGTTTGGGAGACCATTTTGATCTCCAGAATTTTTCTTATTCTTGGAACCAACATGTTTGCCTTTCTTTTTGGCCATGGAGGATCCTTTCATGAGGTCGTCATCTTCCTCACTAAGCTCAGTTAGCTCATTTTTACCATCTGCAGTTTCTACAATGTTCGACCCAGGCACTTGGGAGCCTAGAAAGGCAAGGAGCATTGAGCTAGACTTAATGTCTTCTAGACCCTTATTAGCATAGATAACTTCAATAATATGGTTGTCCTCTATTTCATTTAGCATAGATGTTGTCGCGGGGTTGGAGGTGTTAACATCAGGGGTACCCTCTGCAAATAATGTGAATTCAGATTGTTTGGGGTCCCAGACCTGAGCATCATTTTCGTAGGATTATCACTCATGCTAGCATCACCAGCACCGCGATCAGACTTCTTTAAATTTTTAACCATATTTTTAACCAAGGAGGTGGCCGGAGTTTGTGAAGCATTTATTATGTCATCATTCGTCGCGATGGGGTATTTGCTAGTGGTTGTCAATTGATTGGCGATTTGATCACCAGCTCGGATTTGATTCAAGGCGAGTTGTTGGGCATTCTTTCGTCTTCGCTTTCTTGAATGTGACTGTTTGAAAATAGCCAGAAGGCGAACCCTCAGAAATTTTGGTGGGAACGGAAGCAGGGTTGAGGGGTTCGGTAGTGGAGTCAACATTCATTGGATTTAGTTCAACAGGGATGAGGCCAAGAGTAGAGCTTAAGGTGGGATCATCTTTAGGGTTAGTATTGTTTCCAGCAGAATGAGGGTTGCTTGGGTTTGGGATCAACTCCTAATTGGTGCTAGGGTTTTCAGATGCTTTTGCTAGGTTAGTGTTATTCTTTTGCTTCCTGCGATTAATGATTGGGCAGTTCTTCCGAAGATGCCCTTCATTTTTGCACAAAAAATAGGCGTTTAGTCCTCCAAGTATTTCAACAGGGCAAACAAACATTTCCTCACCGATGTTAAGGTTTAGAAGTGGAGGGATGTCGACCCCAGGTTTGATGGAGATAAGTATTCTTGCATCAAGGTTAGGGACTAAACGTGTTGTTTCATCAACCCGAATTATTCTCCCAAATGTTTCCAATACTTGGGGAAGAAAACACCAGAGGAAGGGAGGGGCATCCTTAAGAATGACCCATCTAGGGCTTGATAGCACAAGAACTTCCTCATTGATGGCCTCTGAAGACTAGGCTAGGGCACCCAAGGAGGTGTTCCCGACAGTCCAGTATTGTCATTTAAGGATTTCAACCTGGGATTCATGATTATTAAAAAAGATAATATAAAGACCTTTCTGGACTTGCCTACATAATGAAATTTTAAGCCCTAATTTCAAATTCCAGAGATTATGAAACCAATCATCTAGGAATTTCCTAGGCGGGCATTTCTCAATATTAACACAAGCAAAGAAAATGGCAGTATCGCTTAACCTAGATTTTTCGGAAATAATTTCTTTCAACATCTCATCGTTTGGCGAAATGCAGAAAGAATTCAAGGGCATGGTAGGGCTCTTACCTTCTTTACCTTCCTCACTGGGTCGTTCGCCTCCAGGAGTCTTAAAAAATCTCGCACTAGGGCGGACTCCATGAGCAGACGAAGCAACGGTCTCGGCAAAGGTCTTTTTTCGGTTGGAATGGACCTGATCGGCAAGGCTAGGGGAATTAAAGGTGCTGCCATCCGACTCTGGTTCCATTGGAGGCCACAGATGGGTCGCACGAGTGACCAGGGAGGTGCGATTAAGGGTTAGGTTGAGATGTAGATCGAGTACATTCGAATACTAGGCGAAATTAAATCAAAGTAAATGCAGATTAATATATGAGTAAAGGAGAACATTAAATGAAGAGTATAAGGAAGAATTGTCTGCAAACCGCGTGGAGGAGGGAGTCCTCCTCCAAAACCACCGAGTGTTCACGCGCCTCAATCCAAATTTGATGATCCGCTTTCAGCAATTTGCATTTTTCGCCCTTCACGCATTCATCGTTCACGCTAGGTTTTCGCCCCTTTTGCTGGAAGGCTGAGAGAGGCGGCTGCTAGGAAACTGGCGGTGGAATGTACAGGCGAAGGAGTTCTATTTGTGGAAGCAGATGTAGATGTTACTCTTGCTGAATTTAGAGATATTCAGCCACCGATTCCTGGATTTGATGAACTGATGCACAACATTCTCAGCCCTCAGACTGTCATTAACTCTCCCCTTCTTCTCATTCAGGTCTGTAAATCTAGGGTTTTTAATCAGATTTCTGTTTTTGTGCCATGGCGAGTAGATCTGTTAATTCACGAAAATATCATTTTCAAAAATTGCAATCCCTGCTAATAAAATCGCAGTTCTTCATCTTTCGTCTTCACCAAATAATTAGTCCGTAATGAGGATTTTTAAAAATCGCAATCCCTACAGAAAGAATATAGGCAGGACCGCCACCAAAAATAAGGTGCAGTAGGTCTTTTCCCCACGATCTGTAATCGCATTAGATATTACCGCTTAAGATCATTTCATATTTATCTGGTAATTGGTATCGCATTGTAGGGAATAGATCTGCAGTTTTCATTGCTCATATGGGGAAGGGCATATATGTGTTTCTGCTCTTCTTGTTGCTCGCGGCTGATAGTTTGTGCTTTGCATAAAATTCACACCATTTAAACAATAAAACACAAATCAAAATTTAAAGGTAAAATACATATCAAAATTTTCTACATTAAGAATGAAAATTAGTGTCTACAAAATTTAATGATGCAATATTTTAGTCATGTTATCTATATTTTAAAAATATAAATGCTAAATCAAAAAGGGTATGGTAAGAAAATTGTAAGAGGTGTTGATCAACTCAAAAGATGTCGATGTCAAATTAGAACCCTTGTAGGATAGCAATGGGCCCATATTTTGTACAATATTTGAAGTAAAAGTAAAAATAGAAAAAATTACTTCAAACTAAATTAATAGCTACTTAAGAAACATAGGGAGAAACCAAATATATATTTCCAAAGTATGTGGAGTGAACCTTCTAATGCCTCTTTTTTTGTAAGAAATTGATACTATATTCCCAATTAATTGCTCTCAAAAAATATGTATTAGTTTTACATCTTTAAAAAAAATTCAGTTACTATTGGGATTGAGTTGTTCATGAGTGAAGTACACATTATTGTATGGATCTATTTTGTGAAACATATGTATGATGACATGGACATTATTGTTTAATATGTATTGGTATGATAGATGCATGTGATGTACTATGTGAATTCTTATGATGCATGGCTAGACACTTAGATGTTAATGCACATAGATGTAGATATTTACGATCCTTATGTGCATAAGCGATGGTGAAATCTTATGTTTATAATGAATATACGCTTAGACTAAAAAAATCTAAACTAACAAATTTTTTTAAAAAAATGATGGATTGATGATTATCTATATGATGAAAATATGGTAATTGTGTAGTTCTTCTCCCCTTCCTATTCATGGGAACCACAACCCCATTAGAGAATGTAGCTACCTGTTCTTCTTCCTTGACCCCCAGCACCTATGTCTGCCTATTCCTATTTATTGACATTATAGCATGATGACCCCCTGGTTCTTTCATCTGCGTGTTTCCTTTCCTTGACATAAAAACCACTCCCTAACATTTTTGCCTACTTAATTTTTTTTCTTGACACCTAAACCTTTGTATTCCTTCTCCTTCGAATGGGAGCCAAAAATATCTTATATATGTGCCTACCTATTCCCTTTCCTTGGTGTAAGTGAAGAAATTGGGGCTAGTGGCTACCTATCCCTCTTTCCCAACATAGTTGTGAAAAATTCTTATCACTTACACTACCTATTACCTTTCCTAGAAACATGCATCGTCCTATAGCAACTACACCTACATTTTCCCTTTTCATGAAACAGGAACCACATCCCCTTGTAGTTGCATCAAACTCCAAATCCTTAACTATGCAAATGTCACACACCTATAATAATAATGTTTAACCCAAATTATTGACTATATGAACACCATACAATTGTAGTCCTTGGACAAATCTAAAACCCTTGACAACATAAATGTCTCACACTTTATAGTATAAATGCAAGAAAGATTAAACCCTTAATTTCAAAAAAATGCCATGTAACTATAGCTTGTATATTAAACCTTAAACTCGTAACTACTTAGATGCCAAACAATCATAGTATAGATACACTAAAATTAAAACCCTTAACTTCATATATGCCACATAATTGTAGTGTCTTTATCAAATAAAAAAACCCTTAAATGTGTAGATGTTGTGCACATATGGTGTTTATATTTATGCAAACTACTTGATTGCATAGATGACATGAACCCATAGCATCTATGTTAAAACCAAAAATTTAGACTACATAGACATCATGTAAGTGTGAAATCCCATCATGCATCTAATAGCTCTTGTCCTGCTCATATCCATCTCATCCTTTCCATCCTTATCAATTTTTCTATAATTTTTCATCTTTCCTAATCCATTCCTCCATTACTCAAATTACATCTACTCACTCCTTTGCTAATTAATTGTTTCATCCATTTTGAGAGTACACCCATTTTATTCTAGCCCATTTATCCTCTCAAGGATATATCTCATCATCAAATTCAATCCCAATTATAAAGCTTATCCAAGAAATGAAGAAACCTTTGAATCCAATTTTAATCAATTAAATCAATCAATTATCACATTGCTTTTAGGATATATCATTCCCACATCGACAACATTATTAGTATATCAAACCAGTTAGTCGATCTTTGACACTTGGGATATCATCTATCATTAAAATATCATTCTACCAAGTGTCTATTTCTACTTTCTTTGAATATGTGCTACTTCTTTTACTCATGACACCATTTCAAAAAGAGATAAAATGTAGGTTCTCTGAATATGTACATACTTCTTTTTATCAATTTCTCACAAATTAATTAAATAAATAATTGGTTAAATAATTTAATTTACCTCTAGAATATCTATAAATATGCAACATGTACATTAATTTTACCAACCTAACCAATCAATCACAAGGACTTGGGGATCCATCACTCATCATACTTAGATGTTATCAAATTTAGTAGCACCTAATTAAAGAACATCAATATCTCAATCCTTCGCTTATTGGAGTGCATTACACAAATTATTGGATGTATGATAGTATTTTTATTGTATATGCAATGTTATTTTACATAAATCTTTTCTCTAACTTGAGTGTTTAAGTCCTATTTGAGTTTGTGTAATATTGTTTGATTGTTCATCTAACTTTCCAATTTAACTCAAATTTGACATCCATAATTAACATCAATAATTTCAAGGATTAGGTGTGATAATTGTTTTCTATAAGTTAAGAGTATAAACTTACTATTTACATATACTTTATTAATATTAATGTCATGACATTATATTTAATAATATGGACCTTCAACCTTACATGCAAACAATGAACTTGATTAATAACAAGTATTGAAAAGGATAAGCATTATTTAGTTGATTACTAAAGTTTAGAAAAGGAAAAGGGTTAGATCCCCATTACCTAAAACTAATTATTCAAATTGGTAGAAATAATTTTCTTCAATGATCTTGATTAATAATAAACTCTGCTCATCAAAAAAAAAAATCATTCTCATTATTAACATCCTTTAAGATGCTAACTCTAGTTCTAGATCATCCATGCCCTTTCAATTTATTTTATCTAAGTTTTTATATAACAAGAATTGCTTCTACTATGTAGTGTCATTAATTATATAAGAAGGTAATGTTTTAATTAATTTACATTAATTTTGACATCTAATTAATATAAGTTGAAATTGTTGAAAACATATTTTAAAAAAGATGTCATAGAATTGAAGTAATGAAAATTATTTATATAAGATCAATTTGAGTGTTAAGCAAGTGGGTGGTGATGTAGAAATTTTAGAATGTTTTAGAAATTATAGATTAAACTTGATTAGGTGTGTAAAATGGTTGGATATATTTGTTAAGAAAGTTATATCAAAATATCATATATATATAAATATATAAACATGCTTTAAGTCAATTGTAGATTGAAATAAATCAAAAGGAATGAGGTTGAGATATTTAGTTAGATTTATAATTCCAATATCAACTATTTGCAAAAATGATCTAGATTTGATATAAAACCCTAGGCAAATTTAAGAAATCAAACTTAAAACCATTCACAATATAGTCAAACATCTTTAAAATTAAGATCTAAATTATTCAATAAAAGTTGAACTTGAAACCATTTACAAAATAATTCTTTTTCTTAATACATAAAAACTAAATCAATAGAAAGAATGATTATATTCTAAACTATTCAAAGCCCTAATTCCTTACATACAAAATGGCCAAGCGTTGATCTAATAGTGACCTTACAAAAAAGTTAAAACTCTAATTTCATCCTTAGATGCCAACAAAACCCAATTCCTTGAAAAGCAAGAGATGGCTACAAGTCATGCCTTGTACATATGATATCCTTGCCTGTTTAGTGTCAGTTGTAAGGACTATCGTAGTCATGCTCTAGGTATGATACACATTGGGAGGGAGAGATATCCCAAAGCTGAGTTTCCTGCATGTTCCTAGTCCGTAGCATAATTTTAATGTCTTTGCCATCCTGCTTTCCCTGTTCTGCAGTCCAGAGCTCACTCTCATCAAATAGGCTAATGTCATTTGCCTTAAGTATGTTCTTAAACCCATCTTTCATGTCTTTTTCAGTCCAGAACATGCTTAACATCCTTTCATCAACTTTATACTCAACCAACGCCATCTGACAGTAAAAATCTCAATATTTAATCATCAAAAGCCATATGCAAAGTCAGTATAACATTTACAAAAACACCTTAAGAATAAAGAATATCTACAGTGAAACAATATTATTAAACAATTGTTTCTGAGGACTCTACTACAGTAATAATCTTTGAAAAACAATCACTCAATAATACCTCGTCACCCTTAGCATAAAGGGCTCGCCTTGTGTGCTAGTTCAAAGTGATCCAAGAAGACAACTACCACTCAAAAACAAATACAGTCAAAGTAAAACATTAAAATGCATATCAACTTATAAACAAACACACAAATTAAAAAACCACAGTGACTAAACATATATAGATATTATGCCTGTTGCATTCACCAAATCTTCACACCAGTGACAGATACCAAATATTTTCCTTCAGAAGACCCTCTTGCATTACCATTTATAGATCTCACTGCAAGGAATGCTTTGTTCTCTTACACACCTGAACATGAGAAAGCTTAAATACAATCAGGCAAAATCTCATTTTGTAATGAGAACATGTTCATGATATCTGGAAAGTTCTTGTAATTCTACAATCTCAATTGCTACGCCGTCCAAAGTTTCCCACATGGAAAGAGTTGTACAAGAGTAACTAGAAAAAACAAAAACGTATTATCTTAATGCTCAGACAGACAAATGTTAATGAATGCAAAAAGAATAAAATAGTGGACTGAGTTTCAACTGGAGATATCACAGTGGGCATGGCCATGAAAATATTGAACCCTACCCGGCCAGAACCATTCGAGCTCTTTTTCACCAGCAACCACCTCTTCAATATGTCTGTGAAAGGCAGTGCAAACACAAAATAAAATGAAAAATTGAAATGCTCAGCTCGGAATGAGTTAAGGCATGTAAAACAACTCTACTTTGCAACTATACCAATAGAAAATAGATTTTGGCGCACTTTTAATCTGTTGGGCGGGAATAAAATTTAAATTTGAAATCATACTTTTATGGCTCATCAAGTCTTTCATTTCATAGAACTTCAAACTGCACATACACAGTACCTTACATCATTTTTTGACAATATTTCATCTCTATCGGTGCTGACAAATGATGGACAGTGCTGCAGAAAGAATGGTACGTCGAATAGGATGCTGATGGCTGAATGGCCACTACCATCGATGCATATGGCCGGTGTCGGTGCAGCCACCGAACGGTCTTATTAACAACAAAACGTTAATCAGACGGATTAAGGCTGGGCCCCACCTGAGCCACTCGAAGCAGTCAACGCTTCGAGTGTGTTGGTTAAGCCCAGCCGTCAAAAACAAGTCACCAAATGATTTCCGGTTTCTAGAAGATCCACATAGACCAAGTACGTCGAAAAAGCAGAAAATCAAATCAAAGCCAAAAATATATCATGAGGGAATGGCATGGAATAAAGATACTGTAGAATTGAGAAACGTCCATATTAATCAGTTTAGTGCATCTGAACTATGTCAAACACTTTTAAAATCTAACCAGGTATACAGAATGCCTGGAACTTGATGCAATACCAACCAAATGAAATGTAGAAGAAAATTAATTTATTTTTTTTTCGCAAAAACTATGCTGAAACTGATAATTCATAAAACCTTTTGTTAACAATCTTATGCTACTGAATCGACCAAAAACCTAGTCATATCCAGGCACAATTCGATTCGGAATCAAAGTAGGGTTTGATTCGCCTATGGATTCATCCGCAAAGTGCACGCGTTCTTTCAACAGTATGCACTTGACAACAATACAATTGTTCTCCCCTTTCAGCCGCAGGACATTGGAGAGTTCTACAAGGTTATTTTGCTTCAAACGATTATTTCCAGAATATGTTATTAATGAAGGGCTCAGGAGAGATTAATTTCAAAACACATGAAAAAATTATAACTAAACATAAAAATGTTTTAGAATTGCAAGCGTATGAACAAGTGTAAAATACAATTGAAAAGACATAACATAGATCAAAACACCCAAGAAAAGTAGCAACATTGGCTTGAAATCAAATAAAGCAAAAAATAATGATTACAACAATCCAATTTACCCCTAATAGCCTTCCCTTGATCTCATAAGCAGATTCCACAAACTGGTTTTGGCAAATCTAGATCTGTAGAATTCTTTGATTCGCCAATTTTTTCCTTTCCCTTCTTTCTCAATCTCTCTTCACTTCTGCTAATATCACTGTCAGAAATACTTTTACGCTTCTTATCTTGCCGATCTCCGAAATAAGAAACTATTTCCTGTTTCTGAACTGACGATGCTCTCATTTTTTTTCCAAACATCACCTTGAAACTACATTGGAAAACTTGAATGCAATTAATTAGATAAATGTCCAAGCAAAAAGAAAGCCACGTGAGCTACATGCAGTGTGGAAGCATTTTCAAAGGCACGAACATATATAGTTGCCATTATTAAATCTCATGCACCCGTCAAATCAGGTTTAGTGTGGCACAATAATTGTTTAATTTCAATTTGCTTATAATTTTTGTTTTAACTTCTATTAGTATTTATATTTTTATTATTGAAAAAATTATATAAATGTTTAAATTTTCATTTGAATTGTATTTGATTTTAAAATTAATATTATTATGCCATTTATTCTGCTATGACCAAATTTTCATGCTATGCTTTAACAACAAATCATAAGAAAATTATTTATTTCTTTAAACGTGGCACCAATATTCATATGAATTAGATGAATATATTATAATTATTATTGATTATATTGCAAATTTTTAATATCTGCATTTATTTTATCAGCTATTAATATATTTTTTGGGGATAGATTTTTATGTATTATTTTTATCTGCAATTTATATAATTATAAATATTATTTTTTATTTGACCAATGTAGCCTTCTCTGTGAGCCATATTGTCCAAATGGAGCATAAGCATTAGGTACTTGAGAATCTTCCTGCAAGATACTCTAAAATACAGAACAACCCATAGACAATCATTAGGAAGCAAGAAGAAGCAAGACTACAATAACGATCACTATAAAAGAAAAAAAAAAGTTATATGTTAGAACTATTGGAAATTGGTTGTATGGTTGAGCACAAATTTATGTATCGAACTATGAATAATAGAGAATGTAAATGAAAGATATGAATCACTATGTCCTTAGAGTTGGGCTCTGACCTCGTTGTTGTTGCTTCAAAGATAATGGTGCATGATATCTGCATTGGTATGGAAATTGTTCAAATGCAGGAAGTATGAAAGAAATTGGGATACAACTATACTCCGTTAGCTATATTATTGATTCAACTATGATCTCTCTAGAAATTATATGGTCATTATACTTTCTCGGCAAGGACGCTTTGTGTTTGTGCATGCCATCAAAAATATCTATTGTACATCAATTAGAATGTCAAGAGTCATTCTCAAGATTTGATATGGAAAATACTTGAGCGTGCCAAGATAGACCAACATTTCCATAGGTTCTTTTTTTTTTAAAATTAACTCTTAATTAAATCTATAGAACCATAAGATAGATCAAAACCTCAATAGCATTTAAAAATAATTTCGCATTAATTTTGTGATGAAGAATGTTATTTAAGAATCTCACCTTTGTAATTTATCATTTTCACTTGGTTTTTTCTTTTCTTTTCTTTTTATTTAAATTATTGATTTATTTATTTGATTGATTTTTTTATATATAATTGTATCATGTTTGTATATATAAAATATTATGTAAATTTATATGTAAGCTATAATTAAAATTTATTAGTAATATTTTATTTAATTACATCTTATAGTTTTATTTTTCATCTTAATTTAAAAAAAATTATTGACTCTATTTTAGTTTCTCTTAATAGGATTTTTGCTGGTACTATAGAATGCCCTAGTATAAATATATATTTGACAAAAGCTCCTCTTCCATCATGCTCTGGTGGATGTCCATACCCTGTTCCAAAGTGCTCCCATTTTGGTACAGATAGGGAGTATGCTGGCAAAAGTTTTGGAATTTGGCTTTACCCTGCTAATTGCATTTCCTTGGAAATCATTTTGCATACATGTATACCACAACTGTTGCAACTACGACATCTGACAAAATTCGACTATTCTTTATGGTGAAAGAATGTGACTGACTCATGAGGATGCCCATGTCTTTTGTATGGTGCAATAATCGTATTCCTGGAGATAACAGATTTGCATCAAAATTAATATGAAAACTTCCTTCTAGCTTTGAT
This sequence comes from Cryptomeria japonica, assembly GCF_030272615.1. Lineage (NCBI taxonomy): Eukaryota > Viridiplantae > Streptophyta > Pinopsida > Cupressales > Cupressaceae > Cryptomeria > Cryptomeria japonica. Next base: position 370,541,597 of record NC_081407.1, read on the forward strand.
TTCCAGAATAGAAATCTTTCTGCAGATTGACAACAGAAAGCTGAAAAACCGATAAATATATCCACCACCAAATGTTGAACTGAATAGAATGTCAAAACAACCAAAATTTTGAAGCTTTCTATTAAGTTTCATTAATTTTTGGTAACATGCACAATCCTTATCAACTAAATCAACTACTATTTACACAAATAACTATTTTCTGGAAAGGAAAAGCACTCCAATGATTAACTTCAGAGATCCAAATGCGTGGGAGAGACCGCTAGAATTTGATCTGAATTGCTTTGTGGACAATCCCATTAATCTTGATGAATGAGATTTTCGAATAATACCGTTCGGGGCAGGGCGAAGAAGGTGCCCGGGATATAATCTGGGGTTTCGTATGGTACAATTTGCACTTGCAAGCTTTAATCATGCATTTGATTGGTCGCTTCCATCCAATCCCCAGTTGGAGGCCTCCAGAGAGCCGTGTTGGTGCTTGGTCTTAACCCCGAAAACTGCCACCCACCGGAATTTTTAAGAAAGCGATTCGGACGAAGAATTTTGCGGGTGCGTGAGACATTTCCGGTGGGCAAAGTCCACGTTAAAATAGCCTATCGGATAATTATTAATAAAAAGCATATCAATACAATTTCCTTTTTAATGCTCAACCCATAATTCCCGAGAACTGAATACTTTTTATTCGGATTGCATTATTCACTCCATTGCCTCGCTGTTCCTTTCCGCCGCCTTAACCACCGCCCTACCTTTGCATAAATTCTCATTTACAGTCCTTTGTTCCATCGAGTAGAGGCCGAACAAAATTAACGAAGCATAACCTATTTCAATTTAATGGTATTTATATCTTAGTCATTCCTTTTTATTTTGATTTATTTTCAATAGGATCTCTTTTAGATCTTAATCTCTGCACACTCTCTCTAATTTCAAACGGCTAATCCTCGGAAGCTAAGCTTCCCATGTTCTCTTCGTTTCTTATCTCCAAACCCTGGCGTGACTTTCTAGATGGAGCTAAGCTCCCCATTATGAAATTGTTGCTGCTCATCCATCGCGATTCTGGATCTACCATTTTCTCATGAAAAAATCATAGCCGCTGCGAATTGTTGTGTTTTATTTTTTCCGACTTTCGAACCTGCGACCTTGGTTTCGTGCATCAACGATATTATCTGTAATTTTGAGAATATGCCATACAATTCAACCAGTTGTGTGTGTGTTTTTTTTTTTTAACTGAGAGAAGGATTTGGTGGTCGACCATTCAGTTTTCTTTGGTATCGATTAAATTGCTTGAATTTCTTTTCTCCCTCTTGTATTTTTTGGCTTAGCTTTTAGGGAATGTTATTATAATAAGTTTGAATTGGTGGATGCATATGTACCTTACATTCCATTCTCATTAATCGTTGTGTCGGCAATAATTCTTGTCTATGCTTATATAATTTTTGTGTATGGAGAATTTTTTTTTTTCCACAAGTGTGATTTTCCTCTTTACAGTCATGAGGGTGTTCGTGCCTTGCCAAATCTCTGCATAGGCTTTAGTTGTCTCCTCCTTGAACACAATAGCTGCAGTTTTCTCTACATGAATGGTTGGCAGCAATGCAAGAATGGGCTGAATCAGACTGATCGATCATGGCCTTTCTCAAGCACACATCTCCAGAAACACATAGAATACTTATGTCCACAAATATAGAGACCTTGTTGCATTTCAGCGAGCCCTAAACTAGCCATTTCTAACCTGAGCTGAGATAACACATCTCTAATACCATTAGCCATTGATGACTCAAGTGAATACACAAAACACAGGCCCTGGCAGACATGAGATTTGTCCTTATAATGTCAGCTTTTAGAGCCACACACTTACTCTCAATGTTACTCTTGTCTTTAGCAGCAATTTGCGATATTAATAGCTTGAGATGTCTCAAGAAAGTGGAGCCATTATCATAGAAAGAATCCATTTCTTTCACTATTACTACGAGTTCACTTAAACTGTCCATATAGTAATCAGAATGATTGTAAGGAGCCATAGTAGCAATCTCAACTTTCCCAACATACATTTTTTGTGATAAAGATTACCTCAGATTTGCTACAAATTTTAATCCTTGAATTCTTCTATAAGGTCTTCTACATCGGAAGTATCCACGTCCTTAATTGCAATGTAGAATTGACCCTTGAATAACTTTTGGTCCTGTTTGATTAGATAGTTCCAACTTGGAGGCGGTAGAAAGCAGATTCTGTATCCCTGTCTAAATGGAAATCCTATTATAACAAGAAAAAAAGTATTTGGTTTACTGAAATAGGATTATGCTAATTTATCTTTGTAATTTATTTATCTTTGAATAACGTGTGGGTGTGGTCATGTCCTGAATCTTCTCTCATGGTGATAGTCATCCACAAACCATCGGTGCACCTGCCACCTGAAACATCAAAGAGAGTCCCAGATAGATGGTTCAAAAAATGAGACTTGCCACTGCTTTGTTTTCCCATGAAGGATATAACCTTAATTTTACCCTCTCAACTGTTTAAAACATCGTCATAGAACCCAAAGCGTATGGAACTGGCAAGTGATATGCTATCCACATAGTTAATGTAAGGAGGTATTTGAAGTCCATCCTTGACTGCCACTACTCCATTTTTTTCCTGCACGAGCTATTTGAAGGGGTACAAGGCAAATGAGCATACCAACTCACTTTCCCATATTCAACTTCATCCTCTCATTTGCTGCAATCAAACCTAAGCAACCAAATTTTGTTGTCCATTTCCTCAAACTCTCCACTTGAAAATGCACTTGAAAATGAATCGTGAAATTTGAAAAGTCTTTTTCTTTTCCCTTTCTCAGTTTCTCCAAAAGTGCTTGTAGGTATTTGATGCATGCATCTCCATTACATGGGTGTGTGCTGCTTTGTAGTAAAACTTTGAATGCAATCCTCTTCTTAGCTTCTGGAAACAAGACAAACAATAGTTCCAAAAATGTCAAAAATGTGGTTTACATATTTTAAATAGGAGCATGACCCATCAATTTTTGTTTCTTCTACTTCCATGGCTCTGCTCTGTACTTGTTGCGACATTATAACTTCCACAACCATGACAGTTTTGAGAACATGCGAAGAGAGAATACCAGGAGCATCCGCATGGCTATATAGTACAAGGTGATTTTGTGAATCAAAGTTCGTGATTTCCATCCCCAGCTGTTTCAAATCACACCTGTTGTTGCTTGGTTTTGGTTTTGCTTGGTCTTCAAGTATTTCACTATATCACCTAAAACAAAAATTTCCAAGCGGGCATCACCAACAACATCAACGTCACCTTCACCTTCAACTGAAGATTGGAAGTCCCTAAACGCAACAAGGAAAAAGCCATCAGCAGAAATACATGCTTTTGAAAGAAACTAACACCATGGAAGTGAAATGTGCTTTGCCCTCATTGTTGGTTTCTCATGGATTTCCACCACCCTCACCTTATTTGTTTCATCAACTAAAAGCAACCTTCATTTTCCCTGGAATGAAATGCATCCATATAATAGTGCTGGTCCCTTTAAATTTTTGTAGATGGACATCAACTCCAGTACAATAGACCACCTTAACAATTTCATCAAACTTATATATTACAATCTTGGGCCTCTATTTTTCATAAAGAGCCATATATCTGGTAGATTCATCCACATCCAATAAATCGAATCCCTTCCTATATTGAATATGACAATTTGTCTGATTTGAATAAACAAACAACGCAAAGGCCACTCTATATTGATCAAAAGAAGGCTCATTCTGATATTTGTGCTTTCTGTACGCAAGATTTTTCAGCAGAGGTGGTGAATTTGTCTTGGAGCTTAAGAAACGTTCATTACTTTGATAATTAAAATGAGTTTAAGATAGTAACAAAATGTAGAGAAACTTTGAAAAACAATTAAGTTATATTGATAAATAAATTTGTTTTAAGATGATCAAATATTGATAAAAGTATTGAAAAATCAAATATTAATAAATAATTTATTTTTTTAAGTCCAACGCTAATTCATTTTAATGATTTCAGAATGTTCTTCACAAATCTTTTTTATTGTTTCGTTTGTATGTCAAAGCTCTCTTTTTTAAAACTTTTGGTCTCAACTTCTAATCTCTAAACTATTGTTGCAAATCTTCTCTACAATGAAAGAATAAATAGCATTGTTTTCATTGAAGGACAACTACTTAATACAGGGTATTTTACATAAAGTTTCTTCATTCTTTAATGTTACAATTTTATTTTCATTTAAGTTTTAAATATTTGCACAATATATTCCATATTATTGTACTCTCATGAACAAAATACTACTATACATATAAAGCTTCTTTATTTTATTTTATCTAAAATTGCAAATTATCTCCCCATACATAACCACTGCCTCTGGAAAGTACATATAACACATCTTGATTTTTATAGTTTAACAATCCTTCTAACAACAATCATTTCGGCCTCTTGTACCTCTAAAAAGGCTATATCATTTTGTGCAGCTTCTATAGTGGCCAATATATATTGTCAATAGATATAAAAAAGGGTCCTTCTCTACAAATAAAAAACCTCAATATAAAAGACTCATAGTGGTTTTGTTCTTAATATTTACAAATCCTTCTGAATCTTTTTTTTTTTCCAGTCTTCTCTAATTGTGGATTCCTCTCTTTTATTCTTAAGGTTTTCCTTCATTGTTGCAAAGATTTATTTGGTTTATTTTCAAGGAAAAGGTTTGCATTAAATTAAAAATTATTAGCTTAAGGGTTGTTATTATTATTTTTTTCTTTTGCTATTCTTTGAAGAGTTAATTTATTTATTTAATAATTATTTTGTCGTTTAATTATTTTTAAAAATATATGTTGGTTATATTTTAGTTTTCCTTGATATTATAATCATTATTATAAAAAGACTCTATAAACGACTTCTAATATATTTTCAATGATTTACTACTTATACATTCTTTACATTTCACACTCACGGAATGTGGCCAAACATTCAAATAACCATGATATCATTCAATTGTTTACAAATACCAATAAAAGCATGCAAAGTTCCCTCGTAAATGAACCAACATTTATTGGAAGTGACATGCAACAACTTCGATCAGTTATGTTAAAATCCCGCAATGAGATTGTTTCTAAATGCAAAAAAGAAAGTCAAACAACACTTCTTGAAGAAGAATTGGTTGTTGAACAAGTTGGGGGAATATTATCAATGGTCAATGATAGTTGCGCTAGAAAGGGCTCTACAACTTTCTTAAAGAGAGACCTTGCAATGAATATTACAAAAAAGATAAAAACGATGGAACAAATGACAAAACAAAAGGAACCCAATCAATTATCAAAACATATGAAATGTTTTTGGAAAAAATCCGATTGCCTACTTTACCTTCTTATTATGTAAACCACTTATTTTCATATATGTATAAAATCAAAATAAAGGACCTTTTATTTTGTTACTACTAAATGTGGATGTACCTAGTCATGTATAGTCTCTTTACGATAAATAAAGATGTTTAATTTCCTCAAGTTTATCTATATATAGTTTATGTGCAATAAACAAAGATGCTATGATCTAAGTAGAATAAGTTTTACCCAATAAAAAATATGAACCATATACGAGCCATGAGAGGACAAGTAGAAACAATAAATATCTATATTTTAAATTATTCAATAATTAAATGAATGTATTATTCTTATTAATTTTTAAAATTATTATTTATTTATTATTAGTTTTAGCAATTATTATTTTTATATATGTTAACTTTGCATTTACTTATATATTTTCCATTTTTACTAAGATTTAAATTTGTATTTATTTTAATTATTTATATCCATTTATCTAACTACAAATAATAATTAAAATTTATCAAATGACTCACAGGAAAACGTTTGCCACTATGACAACATTAAAAACAAATGCAATTGCCAACATTCTGGTGGGAATGTCTATTTCTGACCCTTCTTTATAGGTTACATGTGTAGAGTCCATAAAACAACATCGATCTGCAAATGTGAAATTTCGAGTACACCTCTTTGATGGTGTACATACACATCCTTCTCTACTTCCTGACCAGTTCAACAAGCTTGTTTTGGAGGACGCTTTAGTCAAAGGTTCCATCATTTGCTTGAGTGAATATACTTGCAAGAAGTTTCACAAATTCATGTTTGTCAACACTTGCATACTATTATTTTATATGTCTTATGGGACTTTTTCCCCAAAGTAAAAATACATTAATGAAAAGTATTTAAATAAAAAAATAAAGAAATAGTCATATTTATAAAATGATAATTAAAACCCCGTGAAAGGGTGTGATGGTTTGAAAAACCAATCCTTAAGGCTTATATAATTCATTTATGTGAGAATTGGAAAAAGGGGAGGTATGGAGATTATACCCAAAGAAAGAATACATGAAGAAGGATTAATTAAGGAGAGCACAAGGAAGGGGATGGTTAAGGTCTGTGGTTGGGCATTGGGCATTGGAGAAGGGGCATATAGTGTGTATCCTACTCGGGGTACAACGTACACCCGAGAGTGTCTTGGTCAGGGTTGTGTTTATTTTGTGTCGTGAAGGCATGCTAGGTTCTGGGTAAGAACCTGTCTTGGAGTAATTCCTTGTCGTGGAAAGCCAAGACTTGTAACTGATCCTCTGCGTGCTGGATAGAAGCCCTCTCCAGATTACACACAGATATGTATTTATATATATAATTGCAAATAGTGGGGTTGTATTGTTGCATAAATGTTAATTCATTTATCGCTATATTAAATAACTTACTTTTGGAACTACATTAAATATTATTTAAAAACTTAATAACAATAGATAAATTAATTATCTCAATATTTTAAATATTTACTTAGGGTGAAAAAGTGCAGTTACAATCTCCTTACTAAATTTAAATCTCCTTTCATTGCAGGGCTATTTCAATTAATAGCTTGAAAATACTTTTAAATAATGCAAAAATAGTGAAACACCAATTCCTCTTCTGCAAGCTACCAACTTCCTTCCATCAAGCAGCTCTCAAAATCCACCTGAATTTGATCCATCAAGAAAATGTTCCCTTCAACAATATAGAAACCCTACAAATGAACAAATCGTGTTCCCTTTTACAATAATCCCCATCAAAACATTGAGCCCATATCATAAGCAATGCAATATCCCATGTTGTTATATGATTGAAAGTGTAGGGAATATTAACAAACAATTGTCTGATAACCTATTGTTCTAGTTTTTAGACTGAATAACTTGTGTGTTATGCAGTTTTAGACAGGTGGTATAACTCTGTGTGTTATGTAGCTTTCCTTAGTTTTTGGCTTCTTTGAACATATGAATGCAATGCAATGAATCAAGAATAGATTTGCCAACTAATAATGCATACAAACATCATATGTAGCTGGTTGACATTTTGTCAAACACTTTCCATGCATTCTAGTTAACCAACGTGCACCTACAACAACTGGGAATTATGACAAACACTTGGTGTGTAAACTAGAATGTGATTTGAAACATATCAATATGAACATTACATCAAACAGTTACTATGCAACTTGTCCCTCCATTATTGAGATGCAATTCAATTACAATGATGGTATTGATATGAGCAACCAAAACTATTGGCCTTACAATGATTTCATAATGCTACACAAGTCTGATATAAAATGATCATCTACAACAACCTTCGTAAGGTTTGATATAACAATTCATTGCTCAGAAAATAACACTACAATGCATGAAGTGACTATGAAAGAACTTGATTATGAAGCCTCCCCAATCGATGAAGAGCTAGCAACATTAACTCATGCAATCCCTTCAGTCAGGTGTGAAACCCTTGTGTAGATTTCACCAAATTGCCGAAGTACTGTAGAGTTTACTGTTCATGCCACTGTAGCAGCCCAACATAAATTTTGATCTGCAAATGATTAACTCTTAATCTTCCACAATCTTCAGATCTCCAAACATATAATCTTGGAACCCTCGAATTTAATCTTTGTATTTTCTCACCAATTTGCACAAATGGAACCTCTGAATGAAGCTCCCACTGGATGCCAAACTCACTGGATATTTCACCAATTCAAATGGTTGCAACACTTAAAAATGTACCGTTCTCCAATGGCTCGAAGAATGAAACCCTTGGCTTCCTTCTCTTAGACAATTTCATCAAAACAAATGCTCAAGAATGAGTTTATTTGCTTCTTCAGTGTATATTTATAGCTCTCCAAGAGGGGGTCGAATTTCTCCAAAAGAAAAACACTTTTTAACTCATTAAACATTTTCAATGTTGGCATTATAACTTAATTTCACCCCTTGGCCTAGGTACCTCACTTAAATAATCAATTGGTCCCTTTTTAATGATACATTGACCCTTTCTTTATGAAATATTAATAACTTTATAGTATAACATTAAATGCCTTGTTATAATTAATTATTAATAAAGTGTTCACTTTATTAATAATTAAATAATCATAACCCCACAAATAAACATTATTTTCAATGTTGGCATTATAACTTAATTTCACCCCCTTGGCCTAGGTACCTCACTTAAATGATCAATTGGCCCCTTTTTAATGATACATTGACCCCTTCTTTATGGAATATTAATAACTTTATAGTATAACATAAAATGCCTTATTATAATTAATTATTAATAAAGTGTTCACTTTATTAATAATTAAATAATCATAACCCCCCAAATAATCATTATTTCTCAATTTCGTCTGCACCTGATAGTTAACCATTTTATCCTCTGTACATGCAACTTCCTTACTAAAAATATAAAAGGTCCCTCTCTGTGTAACTCTGACTTACTATAAATAGTAAGTATATCAAACTGAGCCCAAACGAAGTCCAATCTAAACCAAATGAAGACCAAACTAGAACATACTAAATTCTGGAGAACACGAAAATTAACCAAGCCCATGCCTCAGAAGACTCTATATCCACAATTATTAGCCTACAAGGGTCAAATGATAGGCTAATCACTTAGGAATAGGAACGAACTAAAAAGGGGACATTACAAGCAATGGTCTATTGAGGGCCAGGCATTGACAAAAACACCCATCCATGAATATAAAAATGTTGGACGTGATGGGAAAGCTTTTGGTTTTCATTATATAGACAAAACAGGAACTGAAATACATGTAACTTGTTTCAATGAACTTGTTGATGAGTTCTACCATGTTATTCAATCTAATAGTCTTTATGCGATCTCCAATGGTTGTGTTAAAGTTGCAACCACCAATATAGTAGCTCCACAAACCCTTTTGAAATATTCCTCCATAACTCATCTACCATAATTCCATCCACATCCATAGACTCTACCATACCCATGCATAGCTTTCATATAATGAGCATAGATTCACTAGAATCATTACCTATTAATCACCTTATAGATGACATTGGAATATTTGTATATATCTCTGCAACATCAACCATATGCAAAAGGGATGGCACCGAAACAATAAAATGTATTGTTATAGTCATAGACACGTCAAATTATACTGTTAAGTTGATTTAGCAATTGCATTTAAATCTCAATACATATGGAACTACAGTAATATATTGACTTGTACCTCAAAATATGTCTTACTTTTGTTATGTACAAAGTTCTATTTACATAACGTGGTATCTCCTAAGCTTATGTATAATAGTTGTGCACACAATTCCTTTCAAATTATGTTTGCATATCTATGTAAATTGATAGCATAAATAAATTCTCACATATTTTGTATATGCAGAGATGATTAAACTTAAAAAACCATATGTATCAAGATATTTTGTGTTACTTTACTTATATGCCACACCATATTATCTAGTAAGTTTGGTTATAATTGTTGCCCATGTTCTTTAAAATTATGCACATGAAGATTTCAATGTAAAATAACACAATAATTTTTTTTACAAATAATTAGATTCTTTCAATTCACATTATATATATATATATATATATATATATATATATATATATATATATATATATACATGGTCATCATTTACAGATAGATCATATTTTGCTAATTCTCAAATGAACTTCTAATGGAAGAACACGATGAAAAGATGCAAGAAAAGCATGCTTGGCTAAATGAGATGCAACACATACAGTACCATGCAAGGAAAGATATTATTAGCAAAAGAAGAATGAGAAAACCAACACATCCTTCCCGATGAAGCTTCCACATCTACATTCTCTCCATCTAATAATCCTTCCCATCTACCATCACATCCACCTCAATTACAACATACAATTGAGCCCAACCTTTATGAACAAATGCAACCTCCATCACCTTTCTCTGAAAATTATTACACTACTAGAAATAACTTTAGTTCAAAGTTGGATAGCCTCTCAAACATGTCAACATGTCTGGTTTGTATGGAAAGATATCCAAGCATCAAAACTAAGAAATTTGATGGAATAACTACTTGTTATAGATGCACATTAGAAAAGAATGGTCATCGATTCTCAAAATGGAACAACATGGATCCTGATCAGCAACCTATATGTTTGCAAAGGCTAACTTGAATTGAGGAGATGTTGATTGCAATGGTCAACCTAGTACTTCAAGTTACTTATGCTTGGGGAGGGCAACTCAAATATAGTTGCCGCACTATTTGTTTTCCTCAAGATATTTCTACAATTGCATCGTACTTGCCAAGACGTATACATGAATTGGATATAATAATAGTAAACAAGGCGAGCATTGGACAACAACAACATAACTTTTATGTTAGTAGAGATTGTATTCATGAAGCATTACAACATAAGATATGCAATGACCCATACTATAAAGATGTCAAGTTAGATGAGCTTGCATTAACATCTTTACCCATTGCCTCTACTGACATCTCAGACCTTCTACATGCAACAACTTCAAGCACTGATCTAAGAGATGCAAAGATCACACAATCAGATGTTACAGAGGACGACGAATTAAAAGAGAACATTGAATCACAATCTTCATTTGTGGCAAATATTCCACCCGCACTTAGAGAAGTTGAAGAGGTGTGCACTTTACTACAACTTGGGAAAGGACGAGCAACTCCTATTGTACATTGGCCACCAATTTCTCCATTCCCCATAAATGAATACACCACTGAAGGACTGTTTGCAATGGCATTTCCCACTTTGTTTCCAAAAGGAAGCACCATATTCAAACAACAATGTATCAAAGAAGTTAAGTTACATGAATATGCTCTCCATCTTCAAACAATACAATGATAATAGATTTGGCCAACACCCATGATTTAGATACTTCATACTAAATATACTTATGCATCATCACAGTCAAGCCACATCATCTATATTTGTGCAAAGACAACTAGATGATTCTCTACCTACAACAATCACTGATCTACGCCAAAGACTAAAGGACTTACCTGATGACAAGCTTGTCTATCAACTCATGCGGTTTACCTCATCAATTCGTGTCACACGCCCATTCTGGAACCAACGCAGAGGAGAGCTCTCAAACATGGTTATTTAGATTGGTTGCCGAACACTATTCTTCACCCTCAGTGCAGCAGATACAAAATGGCTAGACTTACATAGTATCATGCCATCCAGTGCACCTACAAATCCGTATGCAACTTCTAGATAGAGGATACAAAATATAGTTCAAAACCCACACCTTATTGTAGTATACATGCACCACAAATTTACAACATTTCGTGCAGGTATGAGTGGCAACATAGAGGATCTGCACATATTCATGGTTTTATTTGGCTCCACGAAGCACCTGACTTTGAAAAATTACAATGGAGTAACATTGAATCAGTACAAAATGCACTTGACTACATTGATAGATATGTCTCTACATGGAACTTAAAAACCATTGAATTAATTAAATCAAATGATTCGTTGATCTCCTATTGATGATCCTTGCTTGATGGACACGAATGATTATGACAACCAACCCTTCCACTGACTACAATGAATTGCAAACCGTGTACAATGCCACACAAAGTGCACCCTATTGGTTAACAGATTTGTCACTTGACTTTATATTCTCATGCCCACAAAGTTAAACCAATCTAACAAACTATTTCTTGACTGATTCTCTACTTATTTTACAAGGTGGCAACTACCTTCATATGATATTCAATCAATAAAGAATTAACCAAATGCTTTTAACCCGAAAGCAAATAAGGAAAGAGCTTTTAACCAGAAAGCTTTACAAAGGTATGCATAAGATACAAAACACTATTTTTAGATTTTTCAGATTTTGAATCAACCAAATTACCACAAAATATCATTCACAGATAATACTCTTGCAGTAACGGAAAAATATGAACCATTCACTATTTCAAATATAAATCCATCCACTAATAACCATTCAAAAGAACAAAAAGCCTCCACACACCATAATTCAAAGATTACAAATATCTGAAAGCCACCAATAATTTATCTATATTCAAAACAGTAAAACAAAATGTGCTTAAAGAAGTTTTTGCTCTTAAGAGTAAAAACAAAGTTTGTCCAAAAAGATCCCACTAAATATACTAATCAACTTATTTATAACTATAATCCCAAGTCTTTTTCGTCTCAAGAAACGATTTCTTTAAAGATAACGGTCTTGAATGTGACCGTTCTCAAAACATAAAAAGATCCACTACGCAACAAAATCTAAACCACATCACAAAACCACAAGGCTATAAAGTCACCGGATTTAGGCTCTAGCGTTGGGTGTCGAGTGTTGTTCTGGAATCTGTTTGTCAATCTCTTCCTCTATTTCCTCTTCTTCAATCAGTGTCAAAAGGAGATTTGTAAACTCTTCCTCATCGAGTACAGTAGCTCGAAAAAATTTAGTCAAGTCCATGAGGATATCCTCCTGCAATTCCTCAACATCTGGTTGTACCACAAGGCCTTTCCTAGCTTTAAGCATCATCTTGTTAAACTCAATTATCCGGGTTTCTTCTTGTTGTGAGCTCGTCCTACAAGCGTCATTCGTGGTTTCAGCTTGCTCTGCAATCTTTCCTAATATAGCAACGACCTTTCTCTATTCACTAAAATCAATACATGTTTTCCATGCAAAAGATTGTAACTATCCGACTATATCCTCTTGTTCTTTCTCTGGCCAATTCAAATTTGGGTTGTGAAATGGCAACTCACCGTCATGAGGCAAAACCATTCTGACGCGGGTGAATCATGACAATCTCCTTCCTTTAGCTATCTTTAATGTTTTCTGTGAAAATGGCAGCATCAAATGTAGTAACGCATGCTGCCACCTTTTTTGTGTCCTTAGTTACTTAATCACCATTAATGACGGTACTTTGTAAATCTTCCCCTGATTTGTTTCCTCGAAGCAGTGCATGACGTGGTAGCTGATGAGGTCGAAAAGTAGCGGCAGGAGGTCGTTATTCTTTTCGATCTAATAGGTTTATTTAATTTCGGCGGCGCCCAAGCATGACCTATCTTTACCATCACTCGTGTTGCCATCCCAATACGGTACTGAATAAGATTGAGATTATATCATCAAGAACGTCCTTGTTTTGAAATCGGAGGTGTCCTTTAAAACTTCAGAGAAGCCTAACCTTTACACAATATAAAAGATATTAGATGATTGGAAGATCGGGCAAGTTCACAACCATCAAACTCTTTCAAAGACAACCACAAGTCCGACTTTCTAATGGCGCCAACTTCCTGCAAACTCCCTTAAGCAAGTTGGGTGGTCGGGTAATTCTAAAAGTTAAGAACCCCATGACAGAGGTTAAGAAACTCAGAAGAGTCACGACAAGGGGGAAAAGGAGGGGAGTCAACAAAGATTTACGACTTACCAAAAATTTAAAAATTTATAGGTAACACACCCTACAAACTTGCCTCAAGAAAAAAGGGACATTTCTTGTTTGTCGTTATAAAGCCCTTTGGACCATGCAAGAGAAACCAAACCTCTCGAAAGATGATAATGGCCAACCTAAACATACTCCTGCTAGAAATGATGACCACTTGAATCTTCACAACCCATCTATACTCTCTATTTGGAGGGCCAATATAGATTGCCAACCTATTCTCTCAATAAATGCAGTGCTTAAATATATCGCAAAATATGTAGCAAAAGCCGAACATAAATCTGAAACATACCATGCTATACTATCTCGCATTTCAACCAATTTTGAGCCTGACAAACCAGCCTCAATTGCCTTTCAAAAAATGCTTATTGATACTCTTGTAGATCGAGACATTGGTGCTCAAGAGATCTACCACCTTCTGTTAAAATTACCACTCTCCATGTGTAGCTGGACATTTGTTTCTTTAAGTGTAAGCTGAAAAAACTTTCAATGTGTTTCAATCTCACCCACATCCACAACCACGTCCCCAAGTTATATAGATTCTTATATGACACGACCTCCACATCTAGAAACATTGTCACTTATACAGGTCACTCAAAAGAGGACCTTCAAAGCATCTCGCAAGCACAACCAATGGAAAGAACGATCCACACCCGCCATTGTCCGAGTATCTCCATGATTCACAAGCATCCCTGCAAAAGATGACAAAGATTTTCAAGCATTTTGTTGGAGTGAACTACTACTATACCATCCATTTCGCAACATTCAGAATGATATTGGTCAATCAGATGATCAAGTTATAGCAAGATGGGCAAGATTCTCGTGCTACTACCAACCATGGCATGTGCGGCGCACACCTGTGCAACCAGATGAAGAAACTAATACTGGAAGTCTACCTATCAAGGAGGACCAAATGTAAGAAGATATACTTAATGAATGGCAAATATTATCAAGTCTAAACCCATGCCTCCTTATGTAGCTTGATGAAATTGGCATGCTTAATCGACATGGTATTGACCTCAACCATGATTGGGGAGAAGCTCATATCAGTCAACAACAAGAAATAATAGCTACTACTTTCATAGATTCAAATCGGCTAACATTTCAAGCTCCTCGTGATCTCAATCAAAACACCCAAGTTGACCTATCTATTGAACAAAAAAAAGCACATGATATAGTTGTTTCACACCTACAAGCCACTACTTTGTAGCCACCACTTAAGATAATTGTTCAAAGAACAACAGGAACTAGAAAGTCTCACTTTATTAAAAGCATCAAGACCACATTGATGAGCTCAACACCTAATGGCCAATCACCACTACTACTTCTTGCACCAACATGCGTTGCAGCATTCAACATACAAGCATCAACAAGCATTCAACATACATTCATTTAATTATTGAATAATTTAAAATATAGATATTTATTGTTTCCACCTGTCTTCTCATGGCTCGTATATGGTTCCTATTTTTTATAGGATAAAACTTATTCTACTTAGATCATAGCATCTTTGTTTATTGCACATAAACTAGAAATGGGTAAACTTGAGAAAATGAAACATCTTTATTTATTGTAAAGAGACTATACATGACTAGGTACATCCACATTTAGTAGTAGCAAAAATAAAAGGTCCTCTATTTATTTTGGATTTTATACATAGATGAAAATAAGTGTTTACATGATAAGAAGGTAAAGTAGGCAATCAGATATTTTCCAAATACATTTCATATGCTTTGATAATTGATTGGGTTCCTTTTGTTTTGTCATTTGTTCCATCATTTTCATCATTTTTGTAATATTCATTGCAGGCTAGTTCTTTAAGAAAGTTGTAATAAATTTTAATTTAATGCAAACCTTTTCCTTAAAAATAAACCAAATAAACCTTTGCAACAATGAAGGAAAACCTTAAAATAAAAGAGAGGAATCCACAATGAGATAAGATTGAAAAAATCAAAAAAAGATTTAGGAGGATTTGTAAATATCAAGAACAAAACCACTGTGAGTCTTTTATATTGATGTTTTTTTATTTGTAGAGAAGGACCCTTTTTATAGCTATTGGCAATATATATAGGCCACTCTTTTACAACAGTTTGTGTTGTAGATTTTGATGCAGGTGAGAGAAAGACAATAGAATTTGCACAAAATGATATAGCCTTTTCAGAGGTACAAGAGGTCGAAATGATTGTTGTTAAAAGGATTGTTAAAATATAAAAATCAAGATGTGTTATGTGTTTTCCAGCACATAAACATGTGGTGGTAATTATGTATGGGGAGATAGTTTGCAATTTTAGATAAAATAAAATAAAGAAGTTTTATATGTATAGTAGTATTTTGCTTGTGAGAGTACAATATTATGGAATATATTGTGCAAATATTTAAAACTTAAATGAGAATAAAATTATAACATTCAAGAATGAAGAAATTTTATATAAAATACCTCTGTATTAAGTAGTTGTCCTTCAATGAAAACAATGCTATTTATTCTTTCATTGTAGAGAAGATTTGCAACAATAAGCAATATGTAGTTTAGAGATTAGAACTGGAGACCAAAAGTTTTAAAAAAGAGAGCTTTGACATACAAACAGAACAATAAAAACGATTTGTGAAGAACATTCTGAAATCATTTAAAATGAATTAGCGTTGCACTTAAAAAAAAATCATTTATTAATATTTGACTTTTCAATACTTTCATCAATATTTGATCATCCTAAAACAAATTTATTTATCATTATAATTCAATTTTTTTCAAAGTTTCTCTACATTTTGTTACTATCTTAAACTCATTTTAATTATCAAAGTAATGAGCGTTTCTTCAGCTCCAAGACAAATTCACCACCTTTCTTGAAAATTCTTGCGTACAGAGAGCAAAAATATCAGAATGAGCCTTCTTTTGATCAATCTAGAGTGACCTTTGCATTGGTTGTTTATTCAAATCAAACGAATTGTCATATTCATACTTTTAGGAGGGGATTCGATTTATTGGATGTGGATGAATCTATCAGATATATGACTCTTTATGAAAAAGAGAGGTCCAAGATTGTAATATATAAGTTTGATGAAATTGTTAAGAAGGTATATTGTACTGGAGTTGATGTCTATCTACAAAAATTTAATGGGAGCAGCACTATTACATGGATGTATTTCATTCCAGGGAAAATGGAGTTGCTTTTAGTTGATGAAACAAACAAGGCGAGGGTGGTGGAAATCCATGAGAAACCAACAATGAGGGCAAAGCACATTTCACTTCCATGGTGTCAGCTTCTTTCAAAAGCATGTATTTCTGCTGATGGCTTTTTCCTTGTTGCGTTTAGGGACTTCGAATCATCAGTTGAAGGTGAAGGTGATGTGATGTTGTTGATGATGCCCGGTTGGAAATTTTTGTTTTAGGTGATACAGTGAAATACTTAAATACAATCTATTTGAATGCAAAGCCAAGCAGCAACATGTGTGATTTGAAACAACTGGGGATGGAAATCACGAACTTTGATTCACAGAGTCACCTTGTACTATATAGCCATGTGGATGCTCCTAGTATTCCCTCTTCGCACTTTCTCAAAACTGTCATAGTTGGGGAAGTTATAATGTCGCAACAAGTACAGAGAAGAACCATGGAAGTGGAAGAAACAGAAATTGATGGGTCATGCTCCTATTTGGAATATGTAAACCACATTTTTGACATGTTTGGAACTATTGCTGCTTTGTTTCCAGAAGCTAAGAAGAGGATTGCATTCAAAGTTTTACTACAAAGCGGCACACACCCATCTAATGGAGATGCATGCATCAAATACTTACAAGCACTTTTGGAGAAACCGAGAAAGGGAAAAGAAAAAGACTTTTCAAATTTCACGATTCATTTTCAAGTGGAGAGTTTGAGGAAATAGACAACAAAATTTGGTTGCTTGGGTTTGATTGCAGCAAATGAGAGGATGAAGTTGAATATGGGAATGTGAGTTGGTATGCTTATTTGCCTTGTAACCCTTCAAACAGCTCGTGCAAGGAAAAAATGGAGTAGTGGCGGTCAAGGATGGACTTCAAATACCTCCTTACATTAACTATGTGGATAGCATATCACTTGCCAATTCCATACGCTTTGGGTTCTATGATGCTGTTTTCAACAGTTGGGAGGGTAAAATTAAGGTTATATCCTTCATGGGATTACAAAGCAGTGGCAAGTCTTATTTGTTGAACCATCTAACTGAGTCTCTCTTTGATGTTTCAGGTGGCAGGTGCACCAATGGTGTGTGGATGACTATCACCATAAGAGAAGATTCAGGACATGACCACACCCACATGTTAGTCAAAGATAAATAAATTACAAAGATAAATTAGCATAATCCTATTTCAGTAAGCCAAGTACTTTTTTTCTTGTTATAATAGGATTTCCATTTAGTCACGGATACAGTGCTTTCAACCGCTTCCAAGCTGGAATATATCTAATCAAGCAGGACCAAAAGTTATTCAAGGGTCAATTCTACATTGCATCTAAGGACGTGATACTTAGAATGTAGAAGACCTTATAGAAGAATTCAAGGATAAAATTTCTCAAATTTTTAGCAAATTTGAGGTAAGCTTTATCACAAAAAATGTATGTTGGGAAAGTTGATATTGCTACTATGGCTCCTTACAATCGTTCTGATTACTATATGAACAGTTTAAGTGAACTCGCAATAATAGTGAAAGAAATGGATTCTTTCTATGATAATGGCTCCACTTTCTTGAGAGATCTCAAGCTATTAATATCGCAAATTGCTGCTAAAGACAAGAGTTCCATTGAGAGTAAGCGTGTGGCTCTAAAAGCTGACATTGTAAGGACAAATCGCATGTCTGCCACGGCCTGCGTTTGGTGTGTTCACTTGAATCATCAATGGCCAATGGTATTAGAGATGTATTATCTCAGCTCAGGTTAAAACTGGAGAAAGTTTTATCTAGAAAACGAAACAATGGTGAATTGTGGCATTCCGAGTTTTAAGCTCAAACAGTGCAGAATATTTTGATAACGAAGACGTGAAAAGTTTGCAGTTAGAGGCTAGTTTAGTACTTGTTGAAATGCAACAAGTCCTCTATATTTGTGGACGCAAGTATTCTGTGTGTTTCTGGAGATGTGTGCTTGAAAAAGGCCATGATCAGTCTGATTCAGCCCATTCTTGCATTGTTGCCAGCCATTCATGTAGAGAAAACTGCAGCTATTGTATTCAAGGAGGAGACAACTCAAGTCTATGCAGGGATTTGGCAGGGCACAAACGCCCTCATGACTGTAAAGAGGAAAATCACACTTCCCACCTCGACAAAAAAAAAAGAGTTCTAAATACACAAAAAGTATGTAAGGAATCTTAGCTATGCACAGACAAAAATTATTGCCAACACAATGATTAATCACGATTAATGAGAATGGAATCTAAGGTACATATGCATCCACCGATTTAAACTTATTCTAATAACATTCCATAAAAGCTAAGCCAAAAAATATAGAGGGAAAAAAGAAAATCAAACAATTTAATCAATACGAAAGAAACCTGAATGGTCGGCCACCAAATCCTTCTATTCTCAAAATTACAGAGAATATTGTTGATGCATGAAACCGAGGTTGCAAGTTCAAAAGTCGGGAAAAATAAAACACAACAATGCAACAATTTCATAATGGGGAGCTTAGCTCCGTCCAGAAAGCCATGCCAGGGTTTGGAGATAAGGAACACAGGGAACGTGGGAAGCTTAGCTTCCGAGGATTAACCGTTTGAAATTAGAGAGAGCGTGCAGAGATTAAGATCTAAAACAAATCCTATTGAAAATAAATCAAAATAAAAAAGAATGATTAAGATATAAATACCATTAAATTGAAATACGTCATGCTTCGCCAATTTTGTTCGGCCTCTACTCGATGGAACAGAGGACTGTAAATGAGAATTTATGCAAAGGTAGGGCAGTGGTTAAGGCGGCAGAAAGGAACATCGAGGCAATGAGGTGAATAATGTAATCCAAATAAAAAGTATTCAGTTCCCGGGAATTATGGGTTGAGCATTAAAAAAGGGAACTGTATTGATATGCTTTGTATTAATTATATATTTTTGGCTTTGATTTGATTTTCTGCTTTTTCAGCCTAGTTGGTCTATGTGATCTGCTAGAAACCGGAAATCATTTGGTGACTTGTTTCTGACTCATTCCCAAAATATCGGTGGTCATCACTTGTTCAATCGTCTTGCATCAGTTATTAGAAAATGTAAATCGTTGATCTTAAAAGTTAACTCATTTACTTCAAATAGGGTACGCCTTTGGCGTAATTATTATTTATTTATTACTTCATTTATTTATTGTGCCAGTCCAAGGATCACTGTCCCCGACTTTGTTAAGATGGTAAGCAATAAGACTATCGATGCCTTCAGTGGTGTATATAATTAATGTTGTTGTATAATATTCTAAGATCACCACTCCTTAATTATTACTAATTGTGAAAAGAGACTGACTCTTGAGGATCATTCTTTGAACATCTCTGTGGTATCTCTGATTTGCTAAATATGAGCGACTGTAAAAGATACGAGACTCATGAAATTGTGAAGTCTTACATTTGTAAGACAATCTCATGTTACAAGCTCAAGTAGTCAGAGTCATGACATGCTTGCAATATTCCATGTAAGAATCCCTTTCCATTGAACATTTCCCATCTTACATATTGTTTTCCGCGGTCATATCATTCCGGCACGATCCATTAACCTCATTTGAACCTGCAAGCTCATCGACATCCATATCATCATCAAGTTTAAATTCCTTCTCTACACTGGATTGTATCCTTGTGGGGTCTAAATATGCGTTGTATTTGTTCCTGGTAAACCCTTCAAGAATATCACTTACATCATTACTAGGACCTAAATTCACTAGAATTTTCCCATCATGATTTTCTGCAACTTTCTTGTCGTCTCTATCTTATTGATCTGTTTCACCATTGTCCATAACCTGCATTATTGCATATCACTTGTGAAATTTTTTATTCCACATCTATACCTTTATCATATTCACTGACACTTCATGTAGATGTACAAGGCTCTTCACTTAGCTTTTCAACGGCCTCAAGAAGTTGATTATTATCTTGGATTTGAAAACTAACATCCTTTGCACCTTCATCATCGTTTGTGCAAATAGACCTAACAGACCTCCCCAATCGAATCCACCTTTGGTAGAAGCATCTATGGTAGTATTATAATTTATATGTGATAAGGCTACAAGTTATCCTCTCCCATTTCATCTTGGCAAAAAGATGAATCGAGGTCTCGTATTGCCATTCCTACAATATGCACTCATCAATGTTTGACAGAGTATACATTATAATCAGTGTAGATATGTTCGTTGGGTTTGCAACATCGATGACTCCACATTACTTGGATAGCCTGAGAGCCCTCTGCTAGCCCTGTCTTTGAGCAATTCTCTAATAATGATATAGAAGTCATTTAATGAAAGCTTCTTGTGAGGCTCCAAATATCTGGCTGCACTGCCACAAGGAGCAAGCCAGTAATTTTATTTTATTCTCCACGTCATAGCTATATTTTCCTGTCTCTGAGAAGGATAAATTGGCATGCCTTTTCTTCCATTTGAGAACTGTACTGGATGCTCAATTTGTCTGAGATGACTGTTTTCATTTACCAATTAGGGATCCAACTTCATAATACAGTAAGCAATTTTTCTATTTTCATTCTGCATCATCTCTTAACTGGTTATAATCATTTTGTATCTCCTTTGCCTCACTCCCAATAATTTAGCATTGCCATAACAGCATTCAGAGTCCCTTCCTTACCCTCAAATACATTTTTATGCAGAACCACAAAATGGATTTTGAATAGGCTAGTAAATGTTATTCTTCATTGCAAATGGCAGCAATCGTTCAGTGTCTACACAACACCAAGGTATACCGAATAGCTTATAAAATTACAAATGAGAGGCATCACTATCGATCAACATAAACTTTAATTTATAGAATATGCACCTTAACTGAGCGTATGGCATAAATAATCATTCAATACATTCTTATGCAAAACTATTGTGAGTTATGTGGTAAAAGTTGGCTCTATTACAACTGACATAAGCTGCTTGTTGGAAATGGAAGGGTGTCTATAATGCTTACTTATGAACCCATTAGAAGTTTAGTTGCCAAGCACAAAGAAAGGTAATACTAATGATAATATTTTTTGAAATAACATTAAAATTTTAATCAAGAAGTCTCTGGATTTTTCATAAACCTAAAACAAATTGAGAGTAAAAGCCACGTCATATACATCATCAAAATATTGTAGCTGCTCTTCACAAGATGTTTGCACACAACAGGAAGGAGTATAAAGTCTTCTTGTCGACAGCAATTAGGAGTATAGTCTAGCAATAGGTGTTCTTATTAAATGAAGATTGAACAACATGAAAGATTTTTGAATGCCAAGCTGAACACATGCATGTCCATAAAGTGACAAAAGGCAGTGTATTTGAAATACATAGAACATGTTTTGTCCTTCATTAGAGTGCACTCAATTGAAAGGAACTAAAACATAGGACCCAACATGCCTTAAAGTTTCTTATTAGCTAGGAACCAGCTTGACTTCAATTTTTTTTTGTTAAACTAGTGCTAAATAATTGATAAGAAGCCTTAACTATAAGACATTGCTATAATGTCGTTGATAAAGGGCCCTGATAATGCATTAGTTAAAATGTAAAATCTGTAAGTCCTCAAACATAAATGTAGTACAAAGAAAAGTTGTCAGAGTGTAATAAGAAAGCGACACATCAGAGTTTCTGCAGTTTTTGGAATTTATTGTTGTGATGGATAGAACTGCTCGAATGAATTCTTTGCCATTGAAAATATTTCAATTTTCTGTGACAAAAAATATCATCCCCACACCTACAAATGACCAGCAGCTCTTCATACAGTCAAATTGATTTAACACAAATTTTATACCAAGGCAAGAAGCAAGAAAGTCGTGTTTTCATTAACGTATGCCAAAGTTTATTAGTTTGAACATTGAGTCCGTTAACAGATAGAAATTGCCAATAGCACCCCACAATAGAACACAGATTATTGCAGTGAAATTCATAATATGTTTTTATCATTTGTAATGTAATATAATTCAAGTGATACAGATAAATAGGAAATGATAAAAAATAAATCATGTTATAGTTTACTGGCTTGAGAACAAATCTTTAGAAAATGTCTCATAAGGCTGCTGTTAAGAACCAAGAAATATGTAATGGCTGAATCATAAAAGCAAAATCAATAATGAGAAAAGCAGCTACAGAATGGTAAAAGGTTCGATAAAATGGTAAAATACACTTTCAGATTATGTTAGTCCTGGGTCTGATAAGGTGCGCACCACCATATTGGTGAAGGAGAAAGCTTTAGTAGAGGAATCATTGCGAGCAATCAAGGATACATGGCCTGAAATAGGTGTGTCTATCAATTCCAATGGATAGAAAGATTGCAAAAATAGACCATTGGTCAATGTTATAGCAAATATCTCCTAAAGGGGCAATGTTTTTTAAAGCAATGGATTGTGAGGGGCAAGTGAAAGATGCAACTTTCAATGCCAATATTCTCAAAGAATCCATTGAAATGGTGGGCTCTAAAAATGATTTCCAAGTTATAACAAGCAATGCTAAAAATTGTAGGGTAGCTAGGTCTATAGTGCAGGGTACATATGGTCACATTTTTTGGAAACCATGTGCAGTCCACTCACTCAATTTGATATTGCAAAAGATTGGCATAAAAATTGAGTGGGTCAAACAAATCTACACAAATGAATAGGAGATCCAAATGTTTGTGACTAGTTATCATATGTCACAATGCATTGTTAGGACCATCTTCAAGTTGGATTTGTTGAAGGTAATTTTAATTTTATTTTTTAATAAATGATTTATTTATTTTTAATTCTTCATTGTTGATACGTGACTTGTATTTTTTTATACCATGTTATGTTGTCGCAACTCAATTTGCATCTCACACAATTGTCTTAAGATAACTTGTAAGGGTGTGAGAAGCCTTTAGTTCTATGGTAGTGTATGATGGTAGTCGAGCACAAAAAGAGCCCAAAAAAAAACATTGATCCTAGATGATGAGTGGTTGGCTTGTGTGGACTATGTTTTGGATTTCTCTAAGCCCATCATCAACATAATTAGGTATGTTGATATCGATCGCCCATGTTTGTATGGAATTTATGATGGCATAGATTCCACGGAGGAGAAAATAAGAAATACAATAGAAGCCAAGACACATGACCCAACAGAAACATTTTTCAAAAGCATGCAAAAGATTATAATTGACCTTTGTAACAAGATGACCACCCCCTTAGATCTGTTAGCATTTGCTTTGTAGCCAAAGTTTTATAGCAAAGAGATACTTTCATTGCCGAGGAGGCTGCCACCATATAGGGATGAGGAGGTTGCTATTGGCTACAAGGCTGCATTTACAAGGATATTTCTAGATGAAGATATGCAAAGTGTTGTCTTGAGTGAGTTTGGTCACTTCATATCTTCAAGTTATCATTATGTTTCAACTCTTCAAGACAAATATCGAAAAGATGCTCATGATCGGTTTTATCTACATGGTCAATGCTCCATTTACTTGCTGCCTCTTGAAATTAAAATTCTCTCCCAAGTATGTATCTTTTTAGTTTTTAGTTTTTGTTTTTCTTGTTTTTCATTCAATGCTATTATGCTATATATTATATTTTATAATAATAGAATTTTATGGTCTATGTTTTGTATTTATAAGATTATATATTAAATGTTGTAAGCAAATTCAACAAGTAATGAGTTCTTTAGTTAAGCAGAATTGGAATACATACTCCATTCACTTGATTAAATGTAACTATTTGAGTGCAAAAAAAGATAATGATTTGGTCTAAGTACAGTCCAACCTTCATCTCTTGTCACATAAGACACCTGAATACAATGAAGGCATGAAAAAAATCGAGATCTAAGTCTTGAGTGTGATGATTTAGATACCATAGTTGCACAACTTGTTGAAGTTTCTATAGATTAGGCATCCTCTACATGTGACACAACTAGTCAGAGTAGCACTCCAATTGATTGTGGTTCAAATGAAATTGAACCAAATGTTGACCAAGTACCTTGATACTTTTGATGAAAAAGCATGTGAAGACTATTAATATTGATTGCAATTTTGAATTTTCATTGTGTAATGAAATTTTCAAACTTGAGTATTTTCATTTTTGCAAATTATGAATATGAGGTATTTAAATATTCTATTTATTGGCAATTATGAGTATCAGTGTTCTTATAATTTTTAATTTTTAATATATATTCCATACCCATACACAAGGGAAAAAAGTTGTCGTACCACCGTATCATGTATTGGTACCCGTACCAACACCCATATTGATATCAGTACCTTAGTTGCTTATTACTGAACGAGAGATTTTGAAAGCAAAGATCATCTCCCATGCATAGTCACACTCAACAGAAGGATTCTAGGTTTTTTCAAATGGTCAACTAGCTAGCATGATTGACCAATTTTACCTAATTTGGCATGGCTAAACGAAAACTATAGTAGAGAGTTTTGATATTTATAGTGAGGTCCCTAAACATAGCCAAACAGACTTGATGATTTACTATTATAGAGGCATGCCATGTTGTAGAGATGGTCATAAACAAAATTCTACAACTATAAAGGGTGCCCTGCTCATAATTCTTCCAAACTCAATGGAAAACTGCTTTATATATAGGAGCACTAAAAATAGAACTAGTGTGAATCTTATACTTGATAAATTCAGCTATGTTCATCTTGAACTTCTCCCAAACATAACTGATATCCCTACTATCTTGCAGGAAAATTCTACTATTTCTCTCCTTCCAAATGTTCTAGAGCATAAGGGTGATGCCAAACCCCATCATGGGGAGGAAATTCTCACTTTAGAATGGGAGCAATTATGTAAACCATAGATGAAAAACTCTGCAGGTTTTTCATAGACTCGCGAGTACTCGTGGGTCAAAACCCTAGCCAAGTCACTCACCATTAAACTCGGCTCTGAGTTTCTATAAAAACATGCAGTGTTTTTGAGGAAATACTTGCGAAATACCGCAGGTTAAACCCTATTTTTTCGAGAAAAAATCCTCAGAAATTACAAATTTGATTCGCAACTTCTATTTTTTGGCCATGAGATAGGATGCGTGAGGGTTTTCATCTGGTTTTTGAGTGCGAATCTAGGGTGCAATAATGGCGCAAATCCAAGGCACAACAACTAGCGCAACTCCAAGGTTTTTGTCTGGTTTTTGGATGCAACTCCAGGGCAGGACAATGGCGCAACTCCGATATTCATGCAGTGTTTATTATCTCTGTGGATACTTCTATGTATTGACAGCTAGTGGAGAACTATGCTTCAAACAAGGCATTTAGCATAAATGAGTTTTTCTTAATTGAGAGATTTTTTAAAATTATAATTTTGATATGCTGGAATGTGGATTAGCCGTTTTTGTCGTGACATAAATTGTGCGGGATATACTCAATTTAAAAACGTCATTTTGTAGTAACGCCTTTATATAAATGTGTATCTTTAAAGAATATTTTAAAAGATGTGTTTTCAAATGTTCGATAAAGTTACTGAGTTATTGTCGAGTTTTTGCGAGTACCGTGTTTTAAAAAAATTTTGGGCTTGCCGAGTCCAAGTTTTTCAACTATGATGTAAACAACTCTCTTGGCAACCTAGGACGTCAATAAGGCCCACTCTTCGACCTAAAAAACTATAAGTTGGACAGACCTTGGACTGCTCCTTCTGGGTATGGTAAGTTGAATATGGATGGTGCTTCAAGGAGCAATCCGAGATAGACTATTATGAGATATTGGTAGATATTCAAATAAATTTGTAGCCTTCTTAGCTGAAAAATTGGGACGTATGACTAATAATTTTGCAAAGGTCAAGTTTGTGTATAACGGGAAGCAAGAGGCTCTCAAAATTGGGTGGCAAAAACTCCAAATTGAATCTAATTCAAAGGTAATCATCAGCTTGCTATCTGATCCTCAGGGATTCCCTAGCAAAAATTAGCAACTAGCAAGAGATTTGGAGAAGATTCAAATCTTGCAAGATAAGTTCCAAGAGGTTCGATTCAGCCATGTTCCTAGCCAATTGGGCTCTTGAAAACCATGACCTCATTTGTCATCGTTTGCCCCCTCATTAGTGGCAAACTAAGTTGCCGGTTTGGGTTCAAACATCGGTTCGGGTTTGAGAACCTGGTTCACCGGTTCGGCAAAATTTTGACAAGGGGTTTGGGTTTGTTTTGGGTTCATTAGTACAAAAACAATGTAAAATTTACACATGCATAGAGAAATATAACATCAAGTTCAATATCAAAAAAATAATATCAAGTTCAAGTATTGTTGTTTCAACAGTTGGAACTATAGTTTTAAAGTTTAATCATCAAATGGATTCTCTAAACCATCATTATCATCATTCTCATCATCCTCATCATTGACATTGACATTATATGAACCAATGCCAATGCCACTTCCACTTGCACTATTAGTGTTCGCAATTTTCGAGTCCTCAAATGCAACAAGCTGAGAAGTGGAAGCATCCAAGTTAGTATGTTGTCGCTATATATCCCACATCTTCAACTCCACTTACTATTTTAATAATATATGTGAAATGGAATATGGAATAGAAAGCTTGACCTTACAAAAACTTGTTGCTATTGGTGTAAATAATTATTCATCATGGATATTATTACACCTTACTTAAGTTTACTTAGGAAATGCATTTCATAGTAGTTTGGGTATGAGACACTTGGGTGTTTGTGCCACATTGGGATAGTGTGTGTAGGAGAATTTCCACCTTTTATGGTGTTGATCTTGTTACTACTCTATCATATCCACTTATTGTGGAGTGATAATTTCACCTTCGGTGGGTGATCCATCTCATGTGGACTATTATATTGTTTCTCCTACCTACCCACACCTATTTCCTACCTACCCTTGTTTCTTATTTAGCCACATGTCGTGTTTGTGTGCTCACATATCCATATAGCCTTGCCTATATAAGCAGGCTCATATTCATTGTATGTAACTTTTGATGATCCAGTTGATCAGTATTTTCATCTTGATAGAATACAGTTTATTCCTAACAATATTTTGTCTCTCTATTGTATTTTTCATTGAGCCCTTGATCTTGGCAAAATCTCACATGGTATCAAAGCCTATAGGGCTTCATTGATTAGTCTTTTGGAGACATTTTGGAGGCTTCAATTTTCGGATTTGGGGATCTTCATTTTTTGGGGGTGTCGTACAACGATTTGGACATCACGGTTGAGTCTGGGAGGCCGTTTCCATAAATTTTGACTATAAAGTTGACTATATTTGGTGAGAAAACATTTCATCAATTTTGCTATATTTGTACGGATTTCGAAATTTCTTTTTTAAAAAAAAAATTTTTGTGAAAAAATATGATTTTCGCAGAAAATTAATTTTCGGATATTTTTTGAAAAAAATAAAATAAAAATTTCAAAAAGGCGTAGGAAATTTTTTTTTTAAATTAAAAAATCAATTTTTTGGGGGGTCCGCAGACCCCCCTGTGATCCGCCGTACTGCAGACTTTATTTTATGCTGGTTCCAACTGTCGTGTCGTGTACCTGTGACCTGCGTGAACTCCGGCCTGCACCTCCCGCAGTCCCATGTCAGCCACCGCGCCCACCTCTGCAAACGTCAGCCACTACCTTCCGGCACCTCCATCCCATCGGCCACACTGTCCCACTCGACGATCAGACTACGACCCGCAGCTCCTCCCAGCACCTTGCTCTACTCCGGGAACCAGTCCCCTCGGCTGCCGACGTCCTTGCTGGCCACCAACGACCGCGCCTGCTAACTCCGCCCATGCGGACCACATCTACCCCACGTAGACCTAGACCCACCACGTCCGCTGCCACGCGGACTTGTCGGCTCCCTCCGCCACATCATCTACGCAACGTCAGCAGCGCGATTTCACTGCCACGTGTCACCGGTCTCCACCAATTGTGTACCACATCAACAGACACATCAGACTATCCGTACATGCCACATCAACATCCACATCGGATTTCGTACTAACACATCATCCGTACGGATGAATCATTTTTTGCCACGTCATCAGTCCGTACAGTACGGACGCCCAGTCAGCAGGGGAAGTGAAGTTTTAGCGACGGCCATACGGCCGTCAAATTTAAATGTGCAATTTGCTGACGTCGTCATTTTTCAAAAAATTTGCAAGCCCCTCTCATTGAGCTTTTCAGTTTTGCAGTTCAACTTTGGAAGGCCATATCTTGCTCATTTTTGCTCCTTTTTTGGTGCAATTTTTTTTTAAATGGGCTAGAATTTCATGCTCTTCACAATGGTGGAAGAATTTTCTGATTTTGATGGACGGATTTTTCATAAATTGCATATCTTCATGACTGTACCTGTCTAATCCCCGACTTTGCAACTTCAGAGGCTTCGTTTGGGGTCATACGACCTCCTTTTCATGTGCCTTTTTTTTTAAAGTGCATAATTGTTCATCTACTTTAATAATCTGCCATCTGTTTGCAGTGATTTTGAGTAGAAATTGTACTTTCAATATTTGGTCATTTTTGGCCTATTTGGTACTTGCATTTTGCCTGGATCTCAGTTTAGATCACTAGCAATATTTGTTGAAGTCTCTTATATCTCATTTTGAGAAGTAAATTGAAATCAGAAGTCCACTTTGCCTTGTTTTGCAAAAGGCCCATTGTATATGCACTAAGTATAAAGTGTCAAATCACTATTTTTATTTTTTTTTGGGGGGGGGTTCTTGATTGAGTATTCTATCAAGAGAATAGATGATAGGAATAAACTGTATTCTATCAAGATGCAAATTACTGATCAACTGGATCATTACAAGATGTTCAATAATGTCAAAGTGTGACAAAACCAGGTACCAAGTCTATGACGATGAATCACTCGCTACAACAAAATAAAGATCACGCATGGAGACAACCTGCTTTGAGCATCATCTGGATACTCGTAAATGGCAGAAATACTGGTACAATCCAAGTCTCACGAGAACCATGCACAAATGTGTACAATCTAAGTCTCAACTGGAGCCATGCACCAAGTCTCACAAGATATTCCTAATCTACGTGTACAAGAGGATTACATCAAATAGTCAACAATGACAAGATACAAAGAGGTGTGGCACTTTATGATAGTGCGAGTACAACATTGCTCAAGCAAAAGCATACATCGTGATAAAATACTCAAATGTGGAAACATGAAAATGATGCCACCAACAAAGAAGCCATGTAGAATACTGCAGATGAAGATGCCTCCGAATGGAATTTCACCAAGAGATATAAATGAACAACTGACCCCCATAAAAAGATCATGTTGGCACTTGTAAATAATGGCAAAGTGGACTTCTGAAAAGGAGTCCATATGAGCCCAAATGAAGCCTCCAAAGTTGTAAAAATCGGGATTTCACGATTTCCGAAAAACCTGTATCCGAAAATTAAAAAACTCCTACACCACTGTACAGAACATGAAATTCTACCCCAAAACAAAAAAAATTGCTCAAAAAAAGCAGGTTCGGATGAGTGAGATATCACTATTTGAAAATTGTCTGCAAAATTATAATTTTTGGAAAATTTCCGTCGCGGCTTCAAACTTCAAATGCCTCTAGATTTTGCCTCTGAAGTTCGATTTGGATGAAACAAAAGGAAAAACTGACTTTCTTGGACCTCCTCAATCCAATGGTAACCTCAGATCTGACCCATCAAGCTTCAATAATAACCTGCAATAGAAAGCTCCAAAATACGCAACCCCAAATACCATCAAATTTCTCTCAATTGACAAACCAATGACACTCTAATGGCTCTGATACCATATGAGATTTTGCCAAGATCTAGAGGCAATGGAAAACACAAATAAGAGAGAACAAAATCAACCTACCTTTCAAAATGTCTACATCGGCTTCTTCCAAGGATAAGGATAAAGGAAATGATCACTCTTTTGGGACAGATAAAGGAAAGGGACAAGCTCTTTGTGCTACTACAAGTCATGATTCAGGGAGATGGCTTCTAGATTCAGGGGCTTCTCATCATATGGCATCTTCGCAATCTATGTTTTCTACATTTGAGCCTTGCCACATTCCGCAGATTTTGATGGGCAATCATACATACATGGATGTGATTGGGAAAGGATCTATTGCCATTGGGGATAACTCCTTCAATGATGTGTTGTGTGTACCCCACTTGACAAACAATCTTCTTTCCATGTATCAAATCACACATGGGGCAACTAGGAAAACTGTGGAGTTCACACCTGATTCAGTTATCATCAGAAACTTGGAGAGTGGAGCTATCATTGCGACTGGGGTGGTTGATCATGCATCTCGGTTGTACTCTTTTTCACATTTTGGTCCTATTGATGAGGTTGATTCTTCTTATATTGATGATTTAGATTTTGAGAACTTTGGGCATTTGAACTTGGGGATTCTCACTTGTGACCCCGTTCTTGAGCCTTGCATTCCATCTCCTTCTCTTGATATCACACCACCTATTGCACCTGATGATGCAGCTAGTGCGACACTTTTGCCTTCTTGTGATTCAGTGCAATGGGATATTTCATGTCTTCCATCTTCAGTTTCATAGGATGCCTACTTGACATACATTGCGGGTTTGTTTGTGGAGTCCTTCATTGCAGATTTGGGAGACATCATTGATGACATTCATCTTCTCTTTGATGAAGATGATCCTTCTTCGATTGTTGCGAGGGATCACTCTGACCCTCTTGTGCATTCTCTACATGATCAATCTTTAGAGGTTGACATGATTGTGGATACTTTTGTCCAGCAGTTGGAGGTCTCTTTATCTTTTGAGGAGAAATGTGAGTCTTTGGATATTGTTCTACATTCATCTCCACTAGATCTTGGAGTGCCTTTTTCAGCAGTGTGGCGCAATTTATCACCTTTGAAGGGGGTAATTTTCAGCATCGACATGGGGACACTTGAGCAGTTTTCAAAGATTCCTTTCATCATGAATATTTTTCCTACATCTTCCCTTTATGATTAGGGAGACTTCATGGATACACCTTTGGTTTTGTTTCTTCCTAAGGGGAGGAATGTGGTTCGACGTTCGTGGAGCAGTTTCTTCATTCATCATCGAGCTTCTATCATTGGTGCAGATTCCACATTGAGGGGGGACTTCCTAGTCTCTCTTCTTCTTCTCTCATATGGGGGGACTTTTTCCTCATATGGGGGGGGACTTTTTCCTCACATGGGGTTTTGTCCTTCACATACTTCTATAAGAGTTCTTTGTATCTAGTTTTCATCTCTCTTTCCCCGCTTTGTGAGAGATTTCATTGCATTGGTTTGCATGCATTTGCATTTGTACATGGGTACCTAACATGGCCTCGTAGTCGGGACCCATCTTGCATTGCTTAGTTGCATTGTAGACTTAAGTGCATTCCCGTAAGTTGCACTTAAGGAGGGGTGTTGGTGTAAATAATTATTCATCATGGTTATTATTACACCTTACTTAAGTTTACTTAGGAAATGCATTTTATCGTAGTTTGGGTATGAGACACTAGGGTGTTTGTGCCACATTGGGATAGTGTGTGTAGGAGAATTTCCACCTTTTATGGTGTTGATCTTATTACTACTCTATCATATCCACTTATTGTGGAGTGATAATTCCACCTTCGGTGGGTGATCCACCTCATGTGGAATATTGTATTGTTTCTCCTATCTACCCACGCCTATTTCCTACCTACCCTTGTTTCTTATTGAACCACATGTCATGTTTGTATGCTCACATATCATATAGCCTTGCCTATATAAGTAGACTCATATTCATTTGAAAGATCCCAAATGGATCTTTTTGCTGTTGCTACTGTAAATTCTTAATTAAACATACTGTATTTTTGTAATTTTCCGATGATCTTATAGAATAGATAGAAGTTGCAGAAAGGGATTGTTTCTTTTTGGGTTTTGATGTTATAAGTAAAGTAATTGATAAATAGCAACAACTGTGAAATAAACAGTAAACAATGTTCATATGTAAGAACACTTAAGCAATCTGAAAATACTGCAAATCATACCAGGCAAATAACCTAGTTTTGTATTCAACAAGAATCCATACATTTATTTGGAGTTGTTCTCAATCTGAATTGATGCCAGATGGAGGAATATTACTGGCAACGAACAAGGAAGACCAAATAAGCTGAATACAACCCTTCAAGCCAACATACAAACAATGCGTGGTTGCAAAGGAGGCGTAGAAGCTGCTCCAAATCACGTGCCAGCTGAAAAAGACCAACCGCCCTATTGAAACCCCCAATATGCACGTTGAATCTTCAGGCCAAGAAGACGTGTCTTCTACCTCTGACAATCTCTATGCAATCTTGGATAAATCCACTGTCAACTCCTGCTGAGGGCTACGTCCCAGCAAGCTCAGACCTGGGGTTTGCATCCCAGACCAAAATCACTCTTCCAGAGCAATTCCCAAATTCGCAAGTTTCAAAATGATCAAAGATGCTATCAATTAGGTTTTCATCTCCTTATAACTCCTTTCCCTTTGCAAGTCGAACCCTAAAGAATGATAAAGCTTGAGCTTTATAATTAAAGTGACACTTTCCCAATTATGGCATCAAACTATAGAAAAATATCACTTTATTGCGAATAAATAGCTTCAAGCATCCAAAAAGACTCCGAGAGGTGAGAATCATGTAGCAAAGTTCAAGACCTTTCCAACAAGCTATAACACATAGGCATATCAAACCAGATGAAGCCAAAAACCCCTTATTACTCCGAAATGGCTATATACATAACCTTATTTTAATTTATTTAAACGCTAACTTAGGAAATATTTAAATATATTAAAATATTTCCATAGATCCAATAATAGCCCAAAATAGCCAACCAAACATGAATCTAACTTTGTCACCTGTCTGTGACTGATGTCAAACAAGATGGGCCAACTGGCAGTCTCATCCCTAAAATCTAGGGATGCTCCTAGAAACTAGGAAACACACCCAATCTTCCTGAAACTGAAACCATGGTATGGTCCTGTGGAACCTCAAATATGGAAACTGCCACAACCTCCTAAAAAGTAGGGAATCTCCCTAAAAAGTAGGAACCTCTCTCCAAACACCTATAACTGCTCAGCTCCTTGGTCCCCCAAGTGGTTCAGTCAATTGCCAGTTCTCCCTAAAAAATAGGAGACCACGTCTGAAGGTCCGAAACGACTCACAAAGCCCCTGCAAAGCTCCATGACCCTCAGAATGAGTCCCCTAACCATGTCGTTGACCTACGGGAACTCGAATGGTAGGTCAACCCATGCTCATCTCATGTCACCTAGAAAAGGGGACATTACAATCTTCCCTTCCCGAAGATTGCTTGCCCTCAAGCAATCTGCACCTGCATGCTGAGAACCAATTCACTGGATCCCATATCAATCTGATAAACGTTACTTCACCCAACCGCTACACTACTCTGATATAAACATTTGTATACCCAAAGTGAAACAACTCATCATGGATCCACTAAAGAAATACACCACACATGTCAATACCAGGATCCCAAATCTTTGCACTGTCATATCCATCCATCATGTCAATACTCATTATACTGCTGCTGTGAACCTGAACATCATCTAACCAGCTAAGAACTTCACTCCAATTGAAGCCACAAGTACTACCAACCATCAAAGCTGATATGAATCCATCAATGAGCCAATTTCCAACAAGTAAAGTGTCTTGATTACTTTTCCAAGACCTCCAAACAATTGTTGTAACTTTACCTATATTTCCACAAATTAATGTGCCTTCATTAAAGGTTGCTAAGTAAATGTTTTGTTGAGCCATGTAACAAATGAAGTCCCTTACATGCTGATCTTCATAGCCGACTGTCAAATCTAAGAAAACTGAGTCACCAATCAATAAGTACAACGCTGCCTTATCATATGAAAGAGGTGACAAAATCAAAGGTGCATTGGGAACACCTTCTATGCCAATCAAGGATAACTCATTAGTGGCTCGTCCACTATGAGCTTCATTATCAATTCCATCACCACCATGTAAAAAATAACCAATATCAACCGAAAAATCAGAATTAGATAGCTCTTGTTCCTCCTTACCAATATGGTGATGAGTATCATGAATGTGCTGAAGTTGAAGCTTGGCCTGATGAGCTATCAACTTGGCTTGCTTGGCTCTTGCCAACCATCCTTCATTCATCCTCTAAGATTGCTCTATATCAGCTGTCCCAAAATGCACAAAAACTGATTTATGATGGATTGTATTATTCACATTATCATAACCCATGATTGCACCATGTGTACCTTCAAGTCTAGAATGCAAATCATTATTCTCTTCTTGACCAAAGGCTGCCATATCTTGAGGAAGAGAAGTTATATCACTTTTGTTATGAACCTCGTGGGGCGGCTCGAATGACATGCTAGAGGCTGCTGATTTGCCAAGTTCAACATACACCTCCCCTATCAAGATAGACTCATACACATCCGTCAAACTCTCCTCGGAACCATCACCATTAGGCACATTTTTTGTTTTGTTCCCATCTTCTAAGGTCTGATTTGAAAAATCAGACTCATTATGACATGTATCTTCAATATCAAAAGCATCAGTAACACCCAAACAATGATTGTTTGCCTGAGATGACCCCTCACAACCATCATCCTCATGCACCAAAGCATCGAAATCTTGATTATGCTCAGTAGTAAGACTGCTGTCATAAAAGTCAAGGCTGCTATGGCTTGTTTTCCCCTTGCATCCCTCTTGTTTAACACTCATATATTGCGTGCCAACTGTAGGAATCCCTCCTACAACTTCCTCCTCATGTGTCATGACCTTTGAATCATCATCGTGTTCATATGAAGGACTGTTGTTATAAAAATCAGAATGGTTGCCATACCTTTGTGACATGTTTTCAACATTCATAGGTACCACTTCATCCCTTGTAGCATGTTCATCAAATTCCTCATAGAGATTTTTACAAACCTCGTTTATGGATGAGTCAATCGGTTCTTCTCTTTTTATTTGCAGCTGATATGAATTCATAGCATCTTCAGTTTCATCTGGAATACCCATAAATTGGGTGAAGGTAAGCATATCCTGTAGCTTTTTTGGAAGGGAGCAATACCCATGATAGTTGCTTATGACTGTATCATTGAATGTTTTAATAGGGGGCCTCCTTGTACTTTTAGATGTAGTTGTACCTCTAATGTGTCTTGAACTCTTTGAAGGTGTTTGATCAAATTCCCTCCCTGCTTGTTTATTTTTACATAACCCTGTCATGATGATTCTTTTTATGTCCAACTGAAAACCAAATCCAATCACACCAAGTGAATGCAATTACCACCCCCAAGGCTGGCAGGATTAGGCTCTGATACCACTAAAAGATCCCAAATGGATCCTTTTGCTGTTGCTGCTGTAAATTCTTAATTAAACATACTATATTTTTGTAATTTTCCGGTGATCTTATAGAATAGATGAAGTTGCAGAAAGGGATTGTTTCTTTTTGGGTTTTGATGTTATAAGTAAAGTAATTGATAAATAGCAACAACTGTGAAATAAACAGTAAACAATGTTCATATGTAAGAACACTTAAGCAATCTGAAAATACTGCAAATCATACCAGGCAAATAACCTAGTTTTGTATTCAGCAAGAATCCATACATTTATTTGGAGCTGTTCTCAATCTGAATTGATGCCAGATGGAGGAATATTACTAGCAACGAACAAGGAAAACCAAATAAGCTGAATACAACCCTTCAAGACAACATACAAACAATGCGTGGTTGCAAAGGAGGCGTGGAAGCTGCTACAAATCACGTGCCAGCTGAAAAAGACCAGCCGCCCTGTTGAAACCCCCAATATGCACGTTGAATCTTCAGGCCAAGAAGATGTGTCTTCTACCTCTGACAATCTCTATGCAATCCTGGATAAATCCACTATCAACTCCTACTGAGGGCTACGTCCCAGCAAGCTCAGACCTAGGGTTTGCGTCCTGTTGACGTGTTTTTTATGACAGCGTCGAACACAGAATAAAGTTGCCTAACGGTCACTTCACTCTCTCTTGATCAAAGTACGATTGCATGCTAAGATTGCAAGAAGTTCAAACAATCGACTCCAAGGTTCCTTCGATGCGTGGACGTGACTCAGTTGGCTGATGTGATTGCTGGAAATCCAAGGGGCCTTACGTGTGCATCGTTCTTTCACTTCTTTGTTGTGGCTGGAACTCCATCATCGGATATGGCAATTCTGCAATGCTGCTGCTTCGAATGAAACAAAATGAACTGAAAGTAAAAGGGAAAGGGTTCAGAAGGATCTAAATCTATTCCTAAGGGCAGTGATAACAACGAATAGTGCTCTGGTGGACAAATTCCAAATAAACCAAGCTCTGCTTCGCCAAGATAAACTACAACTCCGCAGGAACCGGTGCAATCTTCTGAGGATGTTGGAGGATTTTCATATCGAGAAAGTACATTTGAATACCCAACACGGCGCAATCCAAATGACTATCCACAATTGAACTTAGCACGAATTTAGGGGGCTCAGACTAACTTTACACTGCAACTTACAATCAGCAAGATGCAAAAAGTATGAACCATGGAAATTCATCAAACACCATTACATTCTCCATTGAAATCAAAGCACTTTACTATTTCTAATCTAAGCGAGGAAGGTGAAACCATGCAAGCTTTGAAAAAATAATTTATGTGGACACCATCAGAGAACAATGTTTCACTATTATTTTCTCAAAAACTTATCGCAACAATTTCATACAAAGCTCCCTCCTTTACAAATGAGGGGGTCACCCCTTTATATAGGCCTCGGGCCATGATTACATGCAAACCCTAATTAGGGTTTTCCCTAAAAGATTCTCCACACATGATGCAACAAGGTGGGAATCTCCAATTAATAACCCATCATGCCCATATACAATAAATTCAAAAGTACCCAAAATAGCATCCACTGCGCATTAAATGCACCACCTCCTTCAAATTCGCCCAACATGCATTGAATATTCATCCATGCAAAAATCACCCCATTATGTCATAAATGCTCCATCATTTCCACATGAGGCGGCTGCATGCAAAAGGAATCTGCCATAAATTCAACATGCAATGACCAGGTTGCCATTTGGTCAAATATTCCGGCAATGAATGTGCCACTATACTGCCATGCGTTCAATAGATCCTCGCCATGCAAATGGACTCTGCCGTCGTATATCCACTCCTGCACATCTGGAATTGTTGGAGGGAAAATTCGATTCAAGAAGAATTTTCTTGAAGTCTCCTCAACTTTCCTTGCTTGAAGAAGGTTTTTTTTATCAATTCTGCACATTTCCTATTTTTTAGGAAAATTTCCAAATTAGGGTTCCACGGTCCAGGAGAGAAAATTCTCCTACGAATCCAAATCTGTAAAACTTTTGAAATTTGGATGTGATTTGATGCCCGAGAATGGATTTTTCAATTTTTTCCCTGGAGGGGAAATTTCTTGTTCAATTCATCCCTGATTCCTTCCTTGCCTTAGAAATTTTATGTTCAATTCATCCTTGGGTGTATTTCTTCCTTGCTTGGAATTTTGTCCCGAAGGAAGGAATTTCCAATACTTAGCCAAATTTTCACCTTTTTCAGGAACTCTGTCATGAAGGAAGGAATTTCCAACACTTAGTCAATTTTTTTACCTTTCCTGGAATTGTGTCCTGAAGGAAGGAATTTCCATCATTTAGCCAAATTTTCACATGTCTCCTTTTCAACATCCCTATTTTTGGGGATCCTCCTAAAATTTAGGAGCCAGGTTCATTGGATGAAGAATTTCACCCCGATTCTGAATCTATAAAAATTTCCATATTTGGCCGGGATTTGATGTCTAAAAATAGCATAACTAAAAATTCGCTCGAGGGGAATTCTTCTTTTTATTCCTCCTTGACTCCTTGGATTCCGTGCCTTGGGCAGAATTTTGAATTCTTTGCTTGGACGAAATTTTTTTTACCACGCCAAGGATTCATGAATTTTCTCTCTGTGAATTCATTCTTGGTTTTAGCGCCCCAACCCATACCTGGGCGCATTTTGGAGATGTCCATGGAGAGGCGGAAAATTGCACTTGTGAATTCATTCTTGGTTTTAGCGCCCCAGCCCATACCTGGGCGCATTTTGGAGATGTCCATGGAGAGGCGGAAAATTGCACTTGTGAATTACTTCTTGGTTTTAGCGCCCTAGCCCATACCTGGGCGCATTTTGGAGATGTCCATGGAGAGGTGGATTTTTCCACTATTTCAGGCTCTTCGTTAGGATATATATATGAAATATAACATTTAAGTATATTGAAGATGCCACTTATACTTTAAGTTATATTTCATATATACTTTCAGGATGTTTGAGAGTGGTTTCAAGTCCATAGGAATTATAATGCAAATTCTGGATTTTGGAAGATCTTCCAAATTTCCAGACTTAGTCAAATTTCAGGCCATTTTCGGATCAGGATGACATTGGTGGATTGATGTGAATTTCTGGACTTGGATGATCATGCTTGCTTTCCTCTTCTGGAATAGGAGATCCAAACTTAGCCAAATTTTGACCACTGTCTGTGCTGAGATGCCACTTTGGGATTTTGAAGGTGGATTTTCCAAACTCGGAACAATTTTGTGCCTTCCACTTCAGGGATGATTCTCATACTTAGCCATTTTAGACCCCTGCCTGTCTGCTTTCAACTTTCCAGATTTAGAAGTGATTGTGCATGTTGATTCTTCGCTATCTGCTAGCTTGATCCTGCCACAAATAGACTTTCCCGAAATAGAAACTTTCCAAAATGTCAGAGTTGGAGCCTAAAACAGGACGCAAGAATGACTTACTATAAATAGAAACTTACTAAAAATAGTAAGTTTGATTTTTGGCAAAATGGCGACATTCCAGGACTCGGAAAAATCCCTAAAAATAGGGACTTTCTAAAAATAGAAAGTTGCTCCGTTTGGGCTCAGATTTTATTGGGAGGTCCCTTGAAGGGTCCTGATTCCAGTCGTATGCTTAGCTTTCCTGAAACCCTAACAGGAACCCCTAAAATCTAGGACAGAAGGCAAAAACCCTAAAATTCACAAAACGAGTCCTAGACTTAGCCGAATTCGCTCAAACAAAAAGCAGATTTAATCAATATGACCCCCAAACACTTGCAAAGCAGATAGACTGACGAAACTGCTGCGAAAAGACCACAAAAACGCAAGCCAAAAAAACGGGAGGGCCAAAAAAGAAGGGGGTCCCCATTTGCAATGGGGCGATGTGTGAAAACGTCACAACACGTCCCAGACCAAAATCACTCTTCCAGAGCAATTCCCAAATTCGCAAGTTTCAAAATGATCAAAGATGCTATCAATTAGATTTTCATCTCCTTATAACTCCTTTCCCTTTGCAAGTCGAACCCTAAAGAATAATAAAGCTTGAGCTTTATAATTAAAGTGACACTTTCCCAATTATTGCGTCAAACTATAGAAAAATATCACTTTATTGCAAATAAATAGCTTCAAACATCCAAAAAGACTCCGAGAGGTGAGAATCATGTAGCAAAGTTCAAGACCTTTCCAACAAGCTATAACACATAGGCATATCAAACCAGATGAAGCCAAAAACCCCTTATTACTCCGAAATGGCTATATACATAACCTTATTTTAATTTATTTAAATGCTAACTTAGGAAATATTTAAATATATTAAAATATTTCCATAGATCCAATAATAGCCCAAAATAGCCAACCAAACATGAATCTAACTTTGTCACTTGTCTGTGACTGATGTCGAACAAGATGGGCCAACTGGCAGTCCCATCCCTAAAATCTAGGGATGCTCCTAGAAACTAGGAAACACACCCAATCTTCCTGAAACTGAAACCATGGTATGGTCCCGTGGAACCTCAAATATGGAAACTGCCGCAACCTCCTAAAAAGTAGGGAATCTCCCTAAAAAGTAGGAACCTCTCTCCAAACACCTGTAACTGCTCAGCTCCTTGGTCCCCCAAGTGGTTCAGTCAACTGCCAGTTCTCCCTAAAAAATAGGAGACCTCATCTGAAGGTCCGAAACGGCTCACGGAGCCCCTGCAAAGCTCCATGACCCTCAAAATGAGTCCCCTAACCATGTCGTTGACCTACGGGAACTCGAATGGTAGGTCAACCCCTGCTCATCTCATGTCACCTAGAAAAGGGGACATTACATCATTGTATGTAACTTTTGATGATCCAGTTGATTAGTATTTTCATCTTGAGAGAATACAGTTTATTCCTATCAATATTTTGTCTCTCTATTGTATTTTTCATTGAGCCCTTGATCTTGGCAAAATCTCACAATTGCAAATTGGGAAATTGACCAAAGCAGATTTTGCAGAGAGTACAGTGAAATGAAGAGTTGGCAGGCTACCATCTATTACTGATGAACGGATAGTAAAGCAGCAATATCTATCCAATTTGGTAACCCCTAAGGCTAAGTTGCTGAATGTTGGATTTTTCAGGCACTTCTGGGTATGAAACGTACCGGAATCTGATTCTGAAACGAATCTCCTGTGGGTACTTCTGGGGTTTGTGTTTTTAGATGCCGAAATGTTTTCAAAATGTTTAGTGATTCTAGTTTGATCTTTTTGATATTCTTAAGTTCTACAGTGCTGATTAGAGAACTCATAACTTATCTATCATGAGATTCTAGTTTGATCGTTTTGATATTGAAAACTGAATTAAAATTAGTATGTTACGGTTCAAAATTTGAAATTTGTAATGGTTTTGTTTAGCATATATATTGGTATATGACATTCTAAACTGAGTTCTATTTTTTTGTTACATACATACATACATACATACATACATACATATATATATATATATATATATATATATATATTTGAATGAATGTACCGAAAATGTACCCAACCCCCAAAAAAATTTCTGCCGTACCAGCATTTTGTACCCACATACCCATACCTGTTCTCGTAC
Organism: Cryptomeria japonica; assembly: GCF_030272615.1. Lineage (NCBI taxonomy): Eukaryota > Viridiplantae > Streptophyta > Pinopsida > Cupressales > Cupressaceae > Cryptomeria > Cryptomeria japonica. The sequence goes on from NC_081407.1 coordinate 370,583,294, forward strand.
CTGATTCGGCAACTTAGCCCTAAGGTTGTATCCAGTCAATCAGATTACTGCCGCCATATCTAAGCAAACACTGGGTCAAGGTGTTAATGATGTCAGGGAACAACAAAAACATCGCAAAAGCTAGGCCGGTCCAAAGTACAAGAAAACCATATGACATGGAACAGAGATGTTTTGGAATACAAGGGACCACAATGGATACTATTATTCAACTGAAATGTCAGATGACGAGCCTAAGTTTGCTCCTGCCTATTGTCTGATTCCTTTGCTAAGACACTACAGTATTCTGCTGTAGCCTGGGGAAAATTACCGAACGACTATGTTCAATTTATTCCTCTAATATATGTAATTGTATCCAACATCTTTACGGACTGGGGTATCTGTCAGATTAATCAATTATGGGTGTTACTTCAGCAGTTTATCTTTAACATAGTAATTTTGCAAGTCACGGATGACAAAACGTTATAAAATTTTGCAAAAAAAAAGTAAATTTGGGCACCCAGGCGTCCAGGTTCACCCCAAATGAACTGGCTCGCCCAGGCACAGAACCTGGCCGGACCCACAGGCGTACCGGACCAGGACCCAAACCCGAACTGAACCAGACTGGTACCAGGCTCTCAAACCTGCGAACCCTGCAACTTAGGTGGCAAACCAAGTTTCAAGAGAATCTGAAAAAGAAAGATTCTAGGATTTGATTTGATCCAATGAATTCTAATATGTATCCTTCTCTCTATTTTTCCCAGGCTTGGACTCATAGCTTTAAGGCCTGGCATAGTCGAATATGTACACTTTGACTTATATCTAACATAATGATGTCTTTTTTATATTAAAAAAGAAAAGGCTGCTGATCCTTGGTTTTTTGCAGCTGAGCAGCATTGCATTAACATTCAGCAGTGCAGCAGGTATATTTCCTTTATTTCAGCAAGCGTTTCAATCTTCACCAGCAATTCCTACATCAATTCCAAAGTGCTAAGACATATATCAGCAGTTTACGTTAAAAACTCAGCTGCCTACAGTAATAAATATTAGTTATATTGTCTGATTTCAGCAAATCTTTTCATTTCAGCACCACACTCATTTGATGAGGTTTCATGATGGCAATCATTTCAATCTTGAAAGACTGCCTAGTTTCAGCAGATGATCATTAATAATTCTGCCAAAAATGTTTGTTTTTTCAAGATTTTTATTATCTACAACAGTGTTTTACATCAGATTTCATTGATTTTCATCATTGTATCAGCAGTGGCTTCATCTGAAAAGATGGTTTATGATGAGTTTGATACTCAGCAGTTACATCAATCCTCAGTCCAAGTGCCTGATCTCAGAAGGTTTAGTGGCGAAATTGGACATTTTCCACGAACATTCAATCATACCAGCAGTCCACTAATTTTTTAATAACTTAAACCAAGGCGTATTTATCATATTAGGAATATTTTAAGCAGAATTCAATACCCTATAAAATTCAGTTATCATTAGTATAGTAATGATCTTTTTTATCTGTCCAGGGTAATTTCATCAAGCAATATATGGAAGATAGCAGTCATAATTACTGATTCCCATAGGCTTTGATCACTTCATATGCAATACAGTAATTTTCAGGTATTGCGTTCAAAGTTGCATGATTTGAGCAAGGGTTTGCTGAAGGATCAATAGAAGAAAAGGTTGTTCAGGTTCAAAATATCAATAAAAATGCTAGAGTTACAAACATCTTTAGAGGGTTTTCCATGATCAAAACAAAAAGCTTTATTAAAATTATCATCCAAAGCTGCTTTTCAAGATTTAGTTTTTTTAGCCATCACCATTTCAAGTAGATCATATTCTAGGAAGTCTATTTTAGTTAGAGCCATCAATAGCCTGCATATTTTTTGCTCTCTACTTCTAGCCCAATGTGCTTTTTGAGAAGTCTCTATTTTTAGAAGTCTATTTTTGGATCTCTTATCATGCAAGGGATATGAGTTCTAGTGTTAGCTTGTAGTCATCTTTACTAGTAGTCTAATTGATGACTTCCTAATTCTAGATTTAAGATCAATGGATAGAATTTTGTAATAATGCTCGCATTGCATGCAAACATCAGTTCTTAGGGTAGGTTAGCTTTTCTATCTATTTCTCATGAAAAAATTTGTTAACCTTATAAATAAGTGTTATTTGCACTTAGATTCCTAATGATAATTCTCATGCCTACATGTTAAGATTGATTCTCACTAAGTTATTACCTCTTGAATTAATTGTCTTGTGAACTAGATAAAATCTAATAATTAATGCGAGTTTTGTATTGCAGATTTAATTAGAAGTATTTAAGTTTCATATTCATAATCCTTCGTGTTAGTGTTCATTTCAATCCAATCAGGTTTTACTTGTAATTTTCAATCTTTGTGTGTAATTTGTAGTCGCAAGCATTCATTAGTAATGTTTATATTTTTTTTCTATGGTAAATAGTCATAAATATAAAATCTCTCATCGAGTTGAAAAATGCATATTGGCCTTTTGCCCAAGATGAATCTAAAAGAACACACCTTTAGTTTTGTCTAGTATGAAAGTGAACCACCCCAAAAACCATTGTATAGATTGTAAATAGCAGGCACATATTGTTCAAATTAGGTCATGTTTTGTTTTCAATGAGTGTCCCCTTCTAATTCAAAGAGCAATTCTACTACACATGTTCTATTTTGTGTCACACTAAAGATGCTAATTAAAATGCTAACAATTTCTAGTGCTTTGCTAGGGAATGACAATTGATGACCAGTTATAGTGCAGTCTACACTTGATGTGAAAGAAAAAAAAGGTATCGATTATTCTCCTCCAAAAAGAAGAGTATTCTTCAGCATTTGTCCCAATTCTTTCACCTTTAGAAGAACTGCTGTAAAAAATGGTTGATCAGAATATTAACAACATTCGTGCACTTTCACTACTGCCACGGAAAAATTGGATCAGTTCATTGGCATGAAAAACATCATGAGCTTCGTCATAGATCAAGGAAGAATTTTTCAAAGTTCTATATTGATGGCAAGTAGCATCTCCATGAACATTTTTTAACCTTCACCACTACATGTGGAATTTTGAGCATAGTACATGAAGATATTGCAATTTGTTGTTTGTGGATCTATTACAGTGTGGCAATTAATTGGTTTCACCATCTCATTGTTATTCTATTTGTTGGGAGTTAATGAGTGACAAGTTTCTTGTGCACTTCAAACCTAAGTTGTCAATTCGGGTATACTTGTAGGTATGGGAATCGAAATTTGGTACAACCATACAGGAAAAACATTCCTTGGGTACAAGTATGAGAATATATATACGCACAGATATATGTATGTATGTGTGTGTGTGTACATACATATGTATATAGTATATGTATTAAAAAAGTTAAAATTATATAATATAAAACAATGATACTCATAATCACCAATAAAAAATAAATTGGATACCTCATAATTTGCAAAAATGAAAATACTCAAATTCATAATTCAATGATTTGTCATATGTCAATACACAATTAAAATTACAATATATATTTAATAATTTTCATATTGCTCTTCATCAAAAGCATCAAAGTCTACGTAAATGTCTATTGTTATGTTTGATAATATTGGTTATCCAACAATGTATTTCACATTAAATTGTTTGCTACCCTTGAGTAGTTATAAGCATCGGTTGATTGACGGTTGTTGTAATGTCCCCTAATTAGTTATACTTTAAATTAACCTAAATTTGCCCAAATCTAAAATAGGTAATTAAGTTTATGGGAGTACCTTTGTATACTGTTTTCCTGCAACACAAAATTAGAGAACATGTATGAAGTAATACTTATATACTGAAATTAGATTGAGTGATATAAACTTTTAATGTATTAATTACCATCAGTATTATGTTTGTTAGATAAAATCAGATTGTAGTTTAGTTGCCATTCTTTATTATCCAATTTCTTAGCACACTAGGGTAGGCTGGTTGGATAGGGTGTCCAAGAGACCCTCCACCCTAGGCCCAAGAGCAGATGCTACATCCCTCTTGGTTCCATGTGGCAGGTTTTGAGCATCCATCATGGAGTGGCGTACCCAGTGAGGTGTCCTATAGCCGTTCCCCCTCATCACAACCACCTCCTCTCTTAAGCCCAAGAGCCGATACTACACCCCTCTTGGCTCCATGTGGCAAGTTTTAAGCATCCACTATGGAGTGGCATACCTAAGAGAGGGTCCCTTATATACAATGAACAATATTGTTTATGATATTCCAATGAAATTATATTTAATGTCCAATTCAGTCCATCACAAATATACAGTTACTATAACTGTTTATACTTAATTGTCATCACAAGTTCCATTATATTGTGTTAGTGCATTATATTAGGTTATCATCAAGGCTTTATGTTAATAACATCTTGTTATCATCATTAGTCCTTTATTTATCATTATTTCATCATAATTGTTATGTTGTCCCTTATATTATCAGCATTACATTGAAATATAGTATTATTCCAGATTATAAATAGCTTTTGGTGATATTATCCATCCTTAGATTACAACAGATATATATATATATATACAATGTTAAATTCATTCTTTAATTACCAGTCCTACAGTATGTAATTATCTTAATATAGACTTGGATAACATTTGCCTCCCACCCTTATATCGTATTAATGAAATCTATCTTAATTAGGATCATATGTAGTAATTTAGTTTCAACAATATGAATGACTTGTTATGCTTCAATGCTAAATCAGAATGCTAAGTCAGAATCCTCACATACCTGTTGCTGACCCTATTCGCTATTAATCCTTGCTAGCAACCTTCCTATCTTACCCGATTCCCCTTCTTCCTCCTCATGTCTATTGGAAGGTATTTATCCTTCCTATCGTGGGTGGAGAGACCACTACCAACGGTCATGCCTTTTAGTGGCAGCGACCTTCCAAAAGGTCGCTGCTTGGAAGGTCGCTGCCTTTCCCTTCATCCCATTTCTCAAACCATGGCAACTATTCATAACAAATCGTGAATGCCAGTAATTATTAATGCAAATACATTAATCGGGATATTATAATAATAAGAATCAGTTAATAATAATCACTATCACTTAGGTATATATATAATCAGAATATAATTAGTAATAGGAATCAATTAATATCAATATTAGATATCATTATTGGTTTTGCCTGAATCTTAATAAAAGTTCTGTTCTGATCTGATCGATGGCTGTTCTCACTGAATGCTTTGATTCCTTTCCTTTATATCTCTCAATGTGAGGGAGGGGTCATACCTTTTCATCATGTATGCCCTTTGGCAAGAGACACACCCTTTCCCCATTAGCACCCTTTGAAAGAGTGCAACTCCTCATTATTTCTGCCCTTTGAAAGGGACACAACCTTTCACAAGCATATCTGCACCACTTATTAAATCAGATCTGCATTTCTGATTCCCCAAATTATCCCCTCTCAAATGAGGCTCTCTTCTCCCTTTTATACCTCATATTTGGAAAAGTCACAACTTATCATTTCATGCCTTTTGTCCATTCATTAACTTAATTAATTAATTTATTTATTTTTAATTATATTCTTTTATATTTTCATTTTAATTTTATTTTTATTCTTTTAAATTTAAATTTTATTATTAATATTTACCATTAAAATCTATTTCAAAGTGGGGACATTACAGTTGTGTTCCTCTTGGGAACCGTCGGGTCCTTTAAATATATTGTGTACATCAAGGAAGGTAGTATGATAGAATTGGATCAACTGTAATCCTTGGTCGACCATCTGTGGTCTTCTTCTCCGTAATAATTTCATGTGGGAATAAAGATATATTTAACTCCAGTATCTGGTATGCATTGGCATCTTTATTGTTACTTCCTGTATTTAATTTATCAGATATAGCAGGAAACAAATTCCACTTCCAATAGCCATGTACTGTACAAGCTGCCTCGTGTAAAGATTTTTAATGGCAAGTTGTGCAACAATAACGTCTAAGTCAACACACTTATGAGTTACATCCCAATTCCTCGTCGCCCCCTCATTGTAATCAAGTTTCTTATGTGACAAACCTTCATGACACATGACATTTTCACAATTTTATCACTTAAGGGCAACATTGTATGAGGGAGTTTGTTGCAAGATTCCATTATCTAGTCGCTAGGATTTTCAACACTCTAAATCCTTCTCAGATTCCTCTAGGTTGCTTCATAAATGATCTATCACTAGGCATTGCTTTCTTTCTTAGAATAAGTCATGCTCTCAAATTGAAGGATGTTCAAGAACATGCAATTGAATTGAAGGATAGTAGATTGCCTCACGAAGAATTTAGGGAGATTCTATTAGACAATTAATACAAACATTGGCCAATTCTTTATTGCAAAGAGTAGTAAATGATGGGGAAAATAAAAGAAAACAACAAACTTTGAGCATTCAATTGCTTTTGCAGTATCCACATCCTCTGAGAAGAAATAATTTCTTAATCAATTATAGTGGCCATAAATCTCATTTCCCTGCTCCAACAAAGCAAGCATGAGTAGAAGATTCTTTTCTTCATGCACATGCTACATGTTCCATCCAAAAGATAAGCATGCTTGAAGTTATATTAAAATTATATTAAAATGCAAGGCTCACAAATATTGGTAGCTTCAGATGCAAAGCAAGGGACTTCATGGGATCCTTAACATCTACTAAATGAACCTAATGGTGACTCTACAAGAGGCTGTATCTAATATGAATTTGATTTTGATAAGAAATGATTTGCGTAATTCATACATTGAATGATGTCATGCATTCATATATTTAGAAAACACAAATAGAATAGTATCCATTGGAAGAGGATATATTCCCTACTTTGGTCAAATCTTAAGGCAAAATAGGGATTGCTGATGTAAGGATAGCCCAATCTTACAAGTCTGCCATATATTTTCTCAAGAGGATGAAGTCAAGTTAAAATTTGACAAGAAAAGACACATTCCATTTTTTTTCTATAGAGCAAGAATAAATCAACTACACCAAAGAAGATGAATGCCTTCTTTTCTTCATTCAAAAAGATTGCACCAAACATAATCAAAGAAGGTCAAGTCACTCAAGTTATTCAAACGACATTTTCCAAAGAAATAGGATCCCATGCTAGAAAATGATGTTTTTCTTAAAAAATTGACTCGATTCCCAAAAGGCTAAGATGTTTATTTATCTAAGGGAGGTTGCCGCTTCAAGTTTCGTGAATTCTAAGAGCAATATAGATAAGAAATTTCAGTTCCAATAGGTTGATAGTTTTTATGATGTCAATGAAAGATTTTAGTTAGATAAGAACATTTTTTTGTTCCTAAAGATAGTTTAGCTCAAAGGCACTGCTTAGATTGGAACTCTAAGTGAAGGATTCATTACCAAACCTTAACAATTTTCTCCAGCATCTTGAAAACAAGCTTTCAGTGGAGGACACAATGAATTTCATCTTAATGTTAAACTCATCCTCATCTTCAATAGATCCCATGTGTATTAGTGAGAAAGCAAGTGTCAAATAGTCAACAAATACCAATGAGCCTATGTCAACAAGGGTTATGGAAAAGATAAATATGAAGGCTATGACAATGAAACAGCTCTTGCTTGTCTCTTTGACTTTGACTCTATCGTGGGATGTTGGTAATTAATCAATACAATGCACAGGGTTCGGGATGTGATCAAGGGGAGTTTAGAGGTTAGATGATTGATAAAAATTTGACTCCATTCCCAAAAGGCTAAGGTGTTTATTTATCTCAGGACCAGCTTCAAGTTTCATGGATTCTAAGAGCAATATAGATAAGAAATTTCAGTTCCAATACATTGAAAGTTTAAATGATGTCAATGAAAGATTTTAGTTAGATAAGAACAATTTCTTGTTCCTAAAGATAGTTTAGCTCTAGAGGCACTGCTTAGATTGGAACTCTAAGTGAAGGATTCATTACCAAACCTTGACAATTTTCTCCAACATCTTGAAAACAAGCTTTTAGTGGAGGACACAATGAATTTCCTCTAAATGTTAAACTCATCCTCATCTTCAATAGATCCCATGTGTATTAGTGAGAAAACAAATCTCAAATAGTCAACAAATACAAATGAGCCTATGTCAACAAGGGTTATGGAAAAGATGAATATAAAGGCTATGACAAGGAAACAAAGCACGTGGTTGTTATCACTCTTGAAGATGCGCAGCAGCAGCAAGATTTTGCAACATGTATTTAAAATGAAAAAGGTATCTCCAAGAGATGTAATTGAATTTCAATGAGATAGAAGACTAACTTGAATTATAAGGCATTGATGAAATCCTACCAAGATTTTCTTTCGTGAATCTCAAAATTGTCCTAAATCTTTCCTTGCAACAAATCTGTCATATGGTTTGCAAGGCTATGTTCTACCATGACTAGATTCTCAGCTCATAAGGAGAGATTCTTACTTTTCCCATTCTATAAACAGTTTCATGGAACCCATTTTGTTTCCCTTTGTTCTTGCTTGGCATTTTTTCTTTTGTATTGTGTTTCCCACTTCATAATGTATTCGTTGGGTGATATTGTGTTTCCCCCTTTGTAATGTGATTTCATGTTCATGTTATTGTCATTTAGGTGTTCTAGAGTGACCTTTTAGGTGGTCTAGAAATAGCCTAACACTATTGCCCAAATAATAAAGCACTAGTCTGTTGTAACACTAGTTATTCTAAGGTTCTCCTATGCTACAAGTATATCTCATGGTCCCCAAACAGAGCCAATTATTGTAAGCTTTCAACCTATAATTGGTGAGAGGACGATCAATTGGCCAAAGGGAAACTTCAAGCCATGTGACCAATGGTGCTAGAAATAGTGAATAAAACCATTCATCATCTGTAAGAAATTCTCGATGTAGAAAGCCAGCTTGGGGCTGAGTGGTTTATAGGGGGAGACTAGGTGGTTTGAATATGCTATCTATAGATGTCCTCTCTAGCAGCTCTAGTAATCATATTTTGGCAAAAGAGGCTGAGCTCCTTGCTAGCAGCCCAATGTATGAAAAAGATGATCATATTTAAAATTTGTTGCTTCCTCCTATGTGTTGACGTGTTTTTTATGACAGCGTCTAACACAGAATAAAGTTGCCTAACGGTCACTTCACTCTCTCTTGATCAAAGTGCGATTGTATGCTAAGATTGCAAGAAGTTCAAACAATCGACTCCAAGGTTCCTTCAATGCGTGGACGTGACTCAGTTGGCTGATGTGTTTGCTGGTAATCCAAGGGGCCTTACGTTTGCATCATTCTTTCACTTCTTTGTTGTGGTTGGAACTCCATCATCGGATATGACAATTCTACGATGCTGCTGCTTCGAATGGACTAAAATGAACTGAAAGGAAAAGGGAAAGGGTTCGGAAGGATCTAAATCTACTCCTAAGGGCAGTGATAACAATGGATAGTGCTTTGGTGGACAAATTCCAAATAAACCAAGCTCTGCTTCGCCAAGATAAACTACAACTCCACAGGAACCGGTGCAATCTTCTGAGAATGTTGGAGGATTTTCATATTGAGAAAAGTGCATCTGAATACCCAACACGACGCAATCCAAACGACTATTCACAATTGAACTTAGCACAAATTTGGGGGTTCAGGCTAACTTTACACTGCAACTTACAATCAGCAAGATGCAAAAAGTATGAACCATGGAAATTCGTCAAACACCATTACATTCTCCATTGGAATCAAAGCACTAAACTAATTCTAATCGAAGTGAGGAAGGTGAAACCATGCAAGCTTTTAAAAAAATAACTTAAGTGGACACCATCAAAGAACAATGTTTCACTGTTATTATCTCAAAGCTTATCGCAACAATTTCATACAAAGCTCCCTCCTTTACAAATGAGGGGGGCCATCCCTTATATAGGCTTCAAGCCCTGGCTACATGCAAAACCCTAATTAGGGTTTTCCCTAAAAGATTCTCCACTCAAGATGCAACAAGGTGGGAATCTCCAATTAATAACCCATCATGCCCATATATAATTAATTCAAAAGTACCCAAAATAGCATCCACTACGCATTAAATGCACCACCTCCTTCAAATTCGCCCAACATGCGTTGAATATTCATCCATGCAAAAATCACCCCATTATGTCATAAATGCTCCATCATTTCCACATGCGGCGGCTGCATGCAAAAGGAATCTGCCATAAATTCAACATGCAATGACCAGGTTGCCATTTGGTCAAATATTCCGGCAATGAATGTGCCACCATACTGCCACGCGTTCAATAGATCCTCGCCATGCAAATGGACTTTGTCGTCGTATATCCGATCCCGCACATCTGGAATTGTTGGAGAGGGAAAATTCGATTTAGGAAGAATTTTCTTGAAGTCTCCTCAACTTTCCTTGCTTGAAGAAGGTTTTTCATCAATTCTGCACATTTCCTATTTTTTAGGAAAATTTCCAAATTAGGGTTCCACGGTCCAGGAGAGAGAAAATTCTCCTACGAATCCAAATCTGTAAAACTTTTGAAATTTGGATGTGATTTGATGCCCGAGAATGGATTTTTTCAAATTTTTCCCTGGAGGGGAAATTTCTTGTTCAGTTCATCCCTGATTCCTTCCTTGCCTTAGAAATTTTATGTTCAATTCATCCTTGGGTGTATTTCTTCCTTGCTTGGAATTTTGTCCCGAAGGAAGGAATTTCCAATACTTAGCCAAATTTTCATCTTTCCTGGAATTCTGTCCTGAAGGAATGAATTTCCAACACTTAGCCAAATTTTCACCTTTTTCAGGAACTCTATCATGAAGGAAGGAATTTCGAACACTTAGTCAATTTTTCACCTTTCCTGGAATTATGTCTAGAAGGAAGGAATTTTCATTACTTTGTGAATTGTCCATATCTCCTTTTCAACATCCCTATTTTTAGGGATCTTCCTAAATTTTAGGAGTCAGGTTCATTGGATGGGGAATTTCGTCCCGATTCTGAATCTATAAAAATTTCCATATTTGGCCGGGATTTGATGTCTAAAAATAGCATAACTAAAAATTCGCCCGAGGGGAATTCTACTTTTTATTCCTCCTTGACTCCTTGGATTCCGTGCCTTAGGTGAAATTCCAATTCTTTTAGCTCAGGTGAAATTTTCATTACGCCCATGGATTCATGGATTTTCTTCCTGTGAATGCCTTCTTGGTTTCAGCGCTCCAGCCCAGATCTGGGCGCATTTTCAACATGTCCATGGAGAGGTGGATTTTGCACTTGTGAATTCATTCTTGGTTTTAGCGCCCCAGCCCTGACTTGGGCGCATTTTGGCCATGTCCATGGAGAGGTGGATTTTTTTCACAAGTTCCAGGCTCTTCGTCGGGATATAGATATGAAATATAACATTTAAGTATAAGTGGTATCTTCTAAGTGGTATCTTCAATATGTCTTTTTCCTTTCTTATACTTTAAGTTATATTTCATATATATTGTCAGGATGTTTGAGAGTGGTTTCAGGTCCATAGGAATCATAATGCAAATTCTAGATTTTGGAAGATCTTCCAAATTTCCAGACTTAGTCAAATTTCAGGCCATTTTCGGATCAGGATGACATTGGTGGATTGATGTGAATTTCTGGACTTGGATGATTTTGCATGCTTTCCTCTTCTAGAATAGGAGTTCCAAACTTAACCATTTTTTTGACCCAAATTGTCTGCCTTGTGACTCTTCCGGATTTAGAAATGGTCTTCAGGAACGTTCAGTCTTCAGAGATATTCAGCTTTCAGTGTTTTCCTGTGAAGAACCTGCCAAAAATAGATTTTTCCAAATAGTAAGTGTTTCAAAATGCCAAGGTTTGGGCAAAATAGGTCAGAAAAGCACTTACTAAAAATAGAAACTTACTAAAAATAGAACTTACTAAAAATAGTAAGTTTGATTTTTGGCAAAATTAGACCAATCCGAGACTCAGTAAAATCCCTAAAATATAGGAACTTTCTAAAAATAGAAAGTTGCTCCATTTTGGCTCAAATTTTACTGGGAGGTTCCTTGAAGGGTCCTAATTCCAGTCGTATGTTTAGTTTTTTCAAAACCCTAACAGAAACCTCCTAAAATCTAGGACAAAAGGCAGAAACCCTAAAAAGGGACAAAACATGCCCTAGACTTCACCAAACTCGCTCAAACGAAAAGCAGACTTGATCAATCTGACCCCCGAACACTTGCAAAGCAAAGAGACTGACGAGACTGCCGCGAAAAGACCCAAAAAACAAAGCCAAAAGACCGGCAGGGCCTAAAAGGAAGGGGGTCCCCATTTGCAATGGGGCGATGTGTGAAAACGTCACAACACTATGCCATTACATAATTCTTGTCATCATGGAAAGCATGCTAAAAAGGGCGATAGAGTAAGGATACAACTTGCAGTATGGGACATGTGGCCTCTTTGATTCAATTTCATGATAGTCTTTGCTTATGGGATCCATGTGATCTTTTGAGGGTCAAAGTGGATAGAGGCATTGATATCACTATTGAGATCTCCATCTCTTGCATATGGATTGAAAGGAACTTTATGAGGAATCTTATTGGGTTTGTTGTGCATCCTAACAACATTGTGAAGGATCAATGTTCATTGTTTCAAATATCACTCTTGGGAGCTAAGTACAACACTTGAAGACAAGATCATGGGTGATGACCAAATGAAGATAGTCACTATTTGAATGTTCAAGGTTTTATGACTAAGCATGATATGGTGTTGTTGGAGTCAAGCTACATACAAGGTTCCCCAATCTTCAAAATGGCTTCACCATTTCTTGCATCTTGAAGGCACAACAAATTTTGAGCACTTGGAGCGGACACAAAGTATGAAATGATTCCTATATCATGGGTGTAGGTGAGATATCTTCTTATGACTGCAATTGGTATACTTTGGATCAGCCTTATATGGTCTTTGATTTTTGCACTTTGAAGACTGCCATTGAGTAAAAAGAACCATCAAGAATTAGGAGGAATTGTGTTGGATATATCCTTTCTATTGAGAAATTTTTGCGTACCACAAGACGATCTCAATGAGAAGTCTGCATGAATTAGATTATTGCAGCATCAACATGGCAGGTAACTCCAAATTTGAATATTTATGCAAAGGATCACCATCAAGGCATGAGGGGAATAAGTGATCATACGATACTACCATCAAGTGAGAGTGGAAACATACCTAGGACAGCTATGAGCCAAAATGTCATCATTAATGCTGCTATCATCACCATTATCAGCCACCACATTATTTCGGTTGCACCCATACAGGAGGATATGCAAGTGTTTCCAGTTATAGGAAGGATTTTTTTTTCAGTTTGTCACTGCCAATACATAATTTCCATTCCTTATAGTGATGTTTTCAGCATGTACATTGCTCATGTTTTCATGTTTTCAGCGTGTACATTGCTCATGTTTTCTATATTTGCAAAGGAGTTTCAGTTTGCAGTTGCCATAAAACCATTGGCATGTTGCTGGTTTCAGATCATGAGCTGCTGTTATCAGTTATGAACAGCTGCAAGTTTGCATATTTTATGGAGGTTTCATCACTATATGATGTAGGTAGAAGGGTTCTGTCCAGCATAAATGTCATAAATGTATGTGATCTGTTCTTCCAATAAAAAATACAAATTAAAACAAGAAAAGACAATTGTTCAGTACTTGAATTCCCATCCAATACAGAACTTGGTTAGTTGAACTACTCATCCCCTTCATCTAAACCCATAAACTAACCTTTTCAAATGATTGCATGGACTGAAAATGGATGAACTTGGATCTGTTCAAATCTAAAATAGCAACTTACAATCTGATTTATTCAAAATCAGCACCCAGAACAAAAGACTGCAAGCAACAATGAAAAATCTTATCAATTTATCAGCTGAAAATACCTTTCCCACAAAGCTCCAATCCTTGCTTAAAATTTCTCTCCAGTACACTTGTAAGTGTACAAATGGAATATTATAATGGCTGTTAGAAGGAAAAACAGCACCATTAATTCTGAAATTTTGATCCTTAACTTCCTACAGTACATTCCTCCCATCATCATTAATCTCCAATAACCCTTGATGATAATTTTTTTGCATGGATACCCACCCAAAAAAAACTTTACCATGCTGATACTACGCTATTCTAATCTTCATATGGACTCCATATAGAGAACATTTGATTAAGCTTGAAGTTTCAACGCTCGGACTGATGCTCTCCCAACAACCAATCCCAAAATGATGATGGTACTCTTCTCCTTGAATCAATCCCATAAAGTCTATAATCATGCCATGATGATCCAATTTATTATGATTCACTATGGGAAGCAAACCATCATGAAAGAGTTGTGCTTCCCAAACAATATCAACATGCATCTCAAAAAGAGGATTATGAAATGCTAACTCTAAACCCATGTCAAAAAGGGGATTATCAGGAGTTTGGTAATTATTTCCACCTTGTTTAAGCCCTTAATCCTCTTGTCCTGACTTTGTTTCTTGCCCATGATTGGACATTCTCTGCATCTTGCATGTGGCAACATGAGATCAACCTTTGGACATTTTTCTTAACATAATCTTTCTTCTATCATCCTAGAATTTCAAGTCCATGAATTTCAAATTCAAAGTGAGCTCACCTAGAGAACAAAGCCATTGCCAACAAGAACAACATCGGTGTCTGCAATACTCATAGCATAGAAATCATCATTGACTTCATAATGTTAGATTCAATTGTGGAATCCTCCTTGAGCATGACATAGTGAACCCATTAGCAACCATGACTCTAAAACCTCCAATTTTTTTAGTCTTGAGCCCTCTTCATGCTACAACTTCCTCATCAATGAAATTGTTTGTAGCACTTGTATCAATAAGAGCAGCAATCTGCTGCCCTTTCAACATCCCTCAAACACTATTATAGACTTGAGATCCTAGCAGGGTACCTTCACTTTCCTTTTCTTCCTCAGACTCTTATCATGATTCTTCTTCCTCACTTTTCTCCGTTTCAGCTTGCTGGTCTGAATTTTTCTGATTCAGAATTATCAATTGATGACTTTTCCCTTTCTCAAAACATATATGGCTCGGGGCCCATGGCTCTTTCCATGTAAAAAATAGTTTATTTCTCCTTAGCTCCTTTTGGAGGTCTTCATCCATCATCTTTGAAGAGAGTTCTTTGGTTTGATTTGACTCCTTGTTAACATGTTTCTTATCTTTCTCATGCTGACAGGCCTTTGAAGGAAATTTACTTTTTGGGGCAACAAGCTTTATGCTCCTTGCCTTCCTGATGGCTTCTTGTAGAGTTGTTGGATCAAAACTTTGATCCATCCTCTAATTGGCTCCTTTAGCCCCTCAATGAAAAGGACTACAAGTCTTCTCTCTCTGATGTTTGGAACCATGACGAAGAGTCTTTGAAAATCTATGTAGACATCAATGGTACCATGTTGTATTAATTGAGCAAGCTCCCTGAACTGCATCTCAGGGTCCTTAACAAATATTTTGATGAGCTTGTTAGTAAACTCATCATAGGTGGTGATTAGATTGTAGCCTAGTGTCACCAAGCCATGGTGCCACCACACGTGAGCTGCTCCATCCAAATGCAGCATAGAAAATTTGATCGCATCCTCCTCCAACATTGGTATTAGGGACAAACAGTTGTCCAATTTCTGAACCTGAGCACAAGTTGTGCACTTATGACTCCCATCATAGTGTTTGCTAGAGTCACCCTCCCCAAAGCTTGTTGTTTGTCTTTCTACACAACAAGACCTCTATTCCCCCACCACTCTTCTTCTGAATCATGATTTGATCTAGAGACAAATGTCCTAAATCTCAATTGAAAGTGTCACATATTGGCCCCCACTTCGTTCACCATAGGAATCTGGGCCTCTGGAACAACTTAGACCTCCTCCCTACATGGAAATGTAGGTTGGAGAGCTCTTGGATCAGACCCGAAAGCTTCTCTAATTGTATGACCATTATCACTTTGCTGATTGTTGGTGTTAGAGGAACTAGTCTCGCCATTTGAAATTGGGGAGGCGTGGTATACTCTGATTCATCTTAACCAATATATGTGACATCATGTCAAGCATGGTGTCAAACTTCCTCTTTGCTCTAGAATTAGGATTGTCTGATCAGGTTGTTCCCTTGTCTCTTTCTGCCATGTTTCTTAATGGACTGTGGTTTGTGGTCTCTGAATAGCTATCACTGTCACTAGCAGAATTATAGCATACTCTTTAGAACCTTTGAAAATATATGTTTAATGGACTGTGGTTTGTGGTCTCTAATCTATGTTGTAATATCTCAATTTTGTACCACTCATAGAGAAAGTTGCAGCTGCATCATAGGAGTAAAGGCACAAGATAGCAAGATCTCTACCTCGGATACCAATGTGGTAACCACTCTTAAAGAAATTGAAAATAGGGGTTAGTTTTCAATTGTAAATACAATAACAACTTCCTTTCCACTTTTTGATCACCCAGATCTTGAAAAGGGAAGTTGACAGCATACAATGCCAAGATTACAACTTAACTGAAAATAATCTACTGAAAAGAAAAGGCATCAGGCAGCAAGCCAGCCAAACCACTTCTTCAATGGGATGCATCATGCAATACAGAAAAGTAAACATCCACTTATTCAATGAGAATAACAATAGCACGTTCACTTGTGTAGAAAAGCTTAGGGGCACATCCACTTTTCAGTGGGAAAGCTTATTTAAACTAAAAGTAAAATAACAACTAGGGCACATCCACTTTTCAATGGGAAAGATTATTTAAACTAAAAGTAAATAACAACTGGTGCACATCCACTTTTCAGTGGGAAAGCTTATTTAAACTAAAAGTAAATAACAACTGGGGCACATCCACTAATAGTGGGAAAGCTTATACAACTGAAAGTAAATAACAAGCTCCTTCCACTTGTCCAATCATGGGCAATTACAAAACCCCTTGTTCAGTGGGGTAAGTATAGCTATAATCAAAATCAACTTACTAGCATGCTTGTTATTCTTCTGGATTCGACCGTGTAGAATAACAAGCATATTATTATGGACTGTGGAAATTTCATGAATTCAACTTAATAGCAGTCAATATTAGTTCATAAACAAAAACACTAAATAACCATTGTCATAGAATGCTCGTAAGACAAATTAGCTAATGCAAATGCTAATGTGAAAGGTAACACTACTGAAAACACTCCTGAGCAATGCCCAACATGAAGGGAAAATCACCCAACTTGAAATACAAATGATATACCTTGAAAATAGATGATTGTAATGCTGGTACAAGCATGTTAATGGACTGAAGCATTCTGTTACAGTATGGACAGCAAGGGAATCATCCTAGAAAGCTCACCAACTCAAGTCCAGCTTACCCTAAATGGATATAGTCATAAATATCACTTCAATCATGCCCCAAGAACCTCCGAATGACATTGGAAAGGTTGAATATCAGACTAATAGCTCTGATCAGCAAAGTACATGTAATGGACACCCCCTGTTCGGTACTAAATTTATGTCCTTTCTACTTAGTGTAATTTTGTCAAACAGTTGGCGTGCAAGCTGACTACTGGATTTTTTTTGGTTCTTGATTTGCTAGAGGATAAATTTGGTAAACTGGTATTTATTGTAAAGCTTTCAAGTTTATTCAATATAAAAATAACCAGACATATCAAATGCCAAAAGCAAGAGGATTAATGCTGATGATATTTATTTAATTCCAACTCCAAGCATACAAATCAGATTTGAAGAATATTACAGACCATATGATAATAAACAAATTCAAACCTGGACTCCACAAGTATAGAACCTGCTGAAAACACTGTTCACGCACTGTAGCTGCACTATTCACGGCACTGTAGCATTTTACTATTCATGCAGCACTGTAGCAAAACACTGTTCACGCGGTACTGTAGCAAAACACTGTTCACGCGGTACTGTAGCAAATCACTATTCACGCGGTACTGTAGCAAAAACACTATTCACGCAGTACTGTAGCAAAAACACTATTTTCAAATCTGCACTTTCAAACCCCTGTAAAAACATCATGCGAGAGTACCAAATGAAGCCCAATGTGTTTCCTGAATGAAAACACCATTAATCCTCCTGACTGTGTCTTTCAACAGCGAAGAGAATGCTAGCAAAGAGGGATTCCGTCCTCCAAGCCCAATAATCAGATTTCTACGAAATCCAACAGCATCACATTAATTCATCCCAGCATATCCCAAAAGAGAGCTCTCAACCTCCATTTATATCTTCTTCCTGGATGCAAACACTTCATTTTCTCAATGTGGGATAATACATTTTAGAATAAAATATTATTTCCCACAATATACACATTAAAGGGAACTTTTAATATTTTAAACATTACTTTATATTCCCAACCTTATAATATAACGATAAAGTTAAATATTTAATTTAACTTTACACTTTATCGTTAAATATTAAAACCTTGTTGATAATCCCTTTAAATCATTGTCGCCTTCAAATATTTTCTACTGATAATTATGCCAACCAGGGAAACACTAAAAATTCCAAGTCACTGCTTGGAGACTAACTTACTATAAATAGTAAGTGTCTAGAAACCTTGTCAAAGCAGCACCGATTGGCCTGAAACTGAAAACACCTAGGCCAAAATACCTCAGGATCCCACCAATGTCCTTGTTAGCCTTCGGGATCGTGTCAGAATAGGCTAACGACACCCCATATCATGTTGCGCTAAAAAGGGGACATTACAGTACAGATCTGCAAATTTAGGAACAGCGGGTATGAAACTCAAAAAATTCATCATAACTCCATAAACCAACAAAACCCCACAAGAAACCTCATGGAGACTCATTAAGAAACTTGAGTGACTCCAACCATCAAGAAATATGGCCCAAAACATAGGTGATTTATCTTAGCTTAGCTAGCTCACACCTTGGCCTAGGAAGAGGCACAACTATACCTGGCCATACAAATCAGAACATGCACCCCCTTCGTCACTTTGAACCAGCATTAAATCAGTCTTAAAGGTGGCATCCAGACCTACAAATCACTATTAACTTTGTTTGGAGTCACATGGAGTCACAATAAACCTCCCACATACTTTTCTCAACTAAAAATGTCCACACTGTATGGTATGGCCCAGCAAGATAAGAATTCCAAACTCACAAACAAGATTCTAGAAAACTACAACTCAAACACTCCAAAAATTCTGTAATATCAAAACAATTCAAGAATCCTTGTTTATGAAACTGAAATGTGAAACTCCAAATCTAAGTGCAATGGCGATCTCTTAAATGAGATCACACCAATCTAGCTAGGAATTATCTCTCAAATTCGAAACTAGAATCTAAAGAGGGTTTCCGTCCTCAGTTGATTGTGGAAGAACTCTCAGGTTCAATCCGACAGCATAACAATATCAATTGATAGCATATATCCCAATGAACCCCCCTCAACCTCCTTTTATAGCTCTTTGAAGGAAATTAGCCAATTTGAAATTATAAAATATCTCATTTGACCCTCAAAAGACCATTTTGAATTATAAAATAAGTTTTCATGTGCAAACCCCCTTCCATTTCCCTAGGCGTCCACTTTTGAGGAGATATATGAACAACTTTATTGAAATGATATTACACTCAAGTCATCAAGTTAAAAATAAAACATTAGAAGCTTAAGTAAATAATTAAAATATTTCACTTCGATTATAGAAAGCACTGCAACAACATTGAAAACCAATTCTGACCACACCACAAAGAAATTGAAGTAGTAGGATGATGATTGGATCCAACTCAATGACTTACAAAAAGTAGACGTGTTCTTTATTAAGTTTGGAGAACAGCCCAGGAGTTATAAAACACTTCTAAAGTGTCATTTGGCATCATTGCTGATACGAAGCCTAAAGATCTAAGTGACAAAGAGGCAGTATGGTGATGTAATGGGCCAACCAATAGAAGAACTAGAAATATCTGAAGAGAAGGAAAACATGGTACAAGATGAATTGACACAAGACCTGGTATACTTGTGGGAAGTATCCATCAACTCGTATGTTCAAAGGGAGGCTCTCCAATGAGAGGTCCTTGAGAATGCCATCCAAGATAGCCTCACAGTAAACGATGCGGTTGACCATCTTCTCTGAAGACTACCAAGGTTGTTGGCATGTAACTTTAGTGTCCTTTGAGACCTTTGGGAAGAAAAGGACCGAGAGCAATGAAGGCAGCAGATACTACAACGATACGAGGAAAGGAACCGGAGGGGCGAAGAAGAACTTGACACAAATAGACGTTGTACCTTCAGCAATTAATGCCCTTGCAGCCCAACAAAGACCAAACATGTACTATAAGAGGTCGAAAGAAGGGAGAGGGGTCGGTGAGGAGATCTCTTAGGCTTAGAGAACAAAGTGAATAATGACGGTTCTGAAGAATCGCAAAGCCTAGCAACAAGTAAAAGTAGAAGTGTCCGCCGCAGTCATAGTCCAAAGAGACAAAAACCATCTGGCGAAGAAGGCACAACACGTCGTACATGGAGTGAGTGGGAGGAAATTGCAAGGAACCTACCACTTCCTGACAAAGTAAACAAAGATCTTGCTGACCAAACAAACAATCAATCTATACAGTCAGTATTGGACGAAGAGGATGAAGAAGACCTTCAGGACTGAGTCCGCGGAGAGTAACCAGTTCGTACAGCAGGTATAGGACTAAGAGGATGGAACAAACCTTGAGAACGAGGTTGCCAAAATACTCAAGAATAATCTATACTGCATAGAGAACATATCCATATCAGAAGAACCAAGAATAGGGGGACTTGAGCTGAAGACCCTAGGGAGGAGAGAGTCCAAAAATGAGGAAGGTAACCAAGGTGTAGGGGACATTGTCGGTGGGTGCATAGAGGGCTTGCACATGGTCGTGAGTGCAAATGTAGTACCAGAACATCGAGAGCAAAACAGTCCAATCAGGTCCTGGGCACACGGTACATACCGACCAAGAATGATGGTACCATACTAGTCTCTCGTACCAATACTAGTACTGGTCTCCTGGTAATATGGTTTGTAGGGATGGCCAAGAGATCAAGTCTTCCCATATTCTATTTATTGAAGTTAGTACTGGATCAATACTTGCATACCAATAAACATGGACTCTCCATTTGTTAAAGGAGTTATCACTTTGAGCTAAATATGTATATCTTAAAATAGTTTATTTTTGCACATCTTCAAAAAAGGTACTGAAAACATGGAGAAATTCCACACACTACTAAATATTTAAAATATCATAGCATACTTCTGTAACACAATGATATTATATATTCCACAAGACAAGTTGGAGTAATGTGGATATAGGTAGGCTAGAATATGTTGTCTTACTCTTGAATGCACAAAAACTGAAACTGATGTATGAGTGGCAATTATGAAAAATGGCATGTGCCATGAAGGTCTGCATGGTCCCAAAGGCCTTCATTCAGGCTTTGTGGCAAGGCTTCACTCTTGATCCCACCTTGCATCGTGACAAGGAGTGTACCAGGGGTGCTGCACCCAGACCTTATTGGGGGTGCTGCCCCCAAGCCAAGGGGCAATGCTCTTCAACCTTACTGGAACTGCTGCCCACAGACCCCCAGTGTAGTTTTAAAAAACAAATAATATATTAGGTTTATACGTTTGGTTTGTCGAGTCAATCCCAATTTTAAGTAGTGCTCCTATGGTCGTAGCAACATTGTAGACTTGTCTGAGATATGAACATAGGATCCCACATAGAGCTAGTGATGTTAGGTTGAGTGATATAAGCTCCTCACTATCACAGTTTATGACTTCATGTTGTGATTTTTGTTTTTGATGTCACGGATATTATAATCCAGGAGTTTTGCATACTTAAAACACTTGAGAATATTTATATATTTAAAATTGTATCTGATTTTGTACTCATTTGATCAATGTAAAATAGTGTATGCGATCAAAGTGGCTTCTACTTGATAAATTTATACTTTATTATGTCTTAAAAATTGATTTATTGAAAGGTCCATACTAAAAGCTTTAAACCCTTTAAAAACTCAATATTTCATGATCTTTCGATTTGCTGAGTCTTTGTCGGATCTGAATGCTGAATCCAAGTCCTGTAAATATGGTCAATGCTGGTATGTGGCAAATAAATTCCTCAAATATGTGAGTTTTGTTGGTAACTTCAAACCTCATATCCAGTTCCCGATTTAGCTGTTCTTAAAAATTATCACCCCTTATTTTCAGTACAAAATTCCAATTTTTTGCAATTGTGGTGCTGTACAGATTGCATGGTACATCAACGATAAAGGTAGAAGTGGTTGCACTCTCTATTGGACCCTGACCAGAAACAGTCCACAATTCTACTCATGGTACAAGTTTACAAGTAACCATGTAAACATTTCTGAATCTTGGTGCAGCATACATTTTACTATTTTATCTTTTATGCCTTTCTTAACCTGGATGAATCTAACATCTTATCTATTTATAAATTAACCGCATCTCCTAATGTATACAGCATGACATAATTTTATACATAAGACATGGAAATGGGTAGCAGTAATTTGAATCGCTATCAACCACCTATTCTCACTGACGCTTAGAAATGCAGAGTGTTAAGATGTTATTTCCACATCGAACATCTAAATAAGAAATAAATGATATGTTACACATTGTTTAAATACCCAGGTTGCCTCCAGAATGCTAATACCCTAACGGTAAACAATTACTGAATGTTTATGACTTTCTAACGGTAAACAATTACTGAATGTTTATGACTTTCTAATCTTCAAAAAAGTAGTATCACGGTGTCGATTTGGGCAACCATATGTAGCACACAAGCAATACAAAAGATTACGAATTCACTAGTAGCAAATTAGCAATACTGATTTAAAAATATTTTTCTTAAGGCATTTCCCCTAATTCTCCGCCCCATATTTTTATGTGTCCTATGTCTTGCTTTGAATTTTTCCGTTCCTATTTATTTACCCGCATTTTATTTGCCTTACTTTTCTGAATGTATGATATGTTTTCAACCCCTAATCTATTAGTCTTTCTTAATTGACCCTTACTTTTTCAGCCGACCCATCCCTATGATCCTGAAAACCATACAACAGACATTATGCTACTCCATTCCTCTTGTCCTGACCACATCCATGCACAGAACTTACAACGAATCGGATTTACCATTCAACAAACTAAATTGTCAGGTAACAGTATTTTGGTCTTAGTATCCATACTGGTATAGCTCAGGTATCTGTGCAAGACCTGTACCAACCAGGTAAATCTTGAAAAGACACTAAGTGACTACACAAAAGGCAAGCTCAACTCTCATTTTACGGTCACCTTTCATGAATGCTCATGGTCGAAATCTCGCCGATCTTGTCTTCTAGCTTCAGTGTCATGCTATTCCTATGTAAAATGTGTTTTTTTGTTCCCAAAGAGAAAGAGCTCGCAGTAAGTTGATATCTTTCCTTGAAGGTGACTTGTTAAGTGTTCTTCGTTTTATGTTGAATCTTCACATGGGTTTTACTTTGTGTTTTTTTAATTTATATTTCTGTTTTTTCAACAAACAATTTCAAACTTCTTTGCTTTGGTATATTCTTCTTGTTATTGTGTTTTATGAAGCTTGCACTCACAGGTTTTCCCAGTTTGCAGCAATGGTAGTAAACTTAAGTTGTCGGGGCGAAGGGGTAAAATACACTTTCTAAAGTGACAATTTTAGCTTTTGGAGGGAGCGAGGTGATACAAGAACAAATTCCAAGTGGAGAGGATTATAATAAGCAACATAGCGAGTATGATGTCAAATACAACAGTTAATACAATCAGATGAAAACCTTCTTTGTACAATTCCTGTTGTTGGCTCAAACTCCAATTCTTTCCCAGCAAGAACAATGAGAGGGAGTCAAAAGCCCAAATTCTTACTGATATGAAGAACAAGAAAATGAGTTGAAAGACCTCATTGAAATCTTATCGTTTCTGAGGGAGAGGATGTTGTTTAGGGAGATACCTTGATGTTCGGCTCCTACCCTGACCTTGCCCACTTCAAATCGGCTCCTACCCTGACCTTGCCCACTTCAAATCCCTTTTCGCCTACTCGTGTCTTCAAACATTTGTCCGAAACTGCTTAAAGAAGTAGAACACATGTATTTCCCAACCCTCTCCTACATGATGAACTTCTTTAAATTCTTCTTTGTCTTTTTTGAATTGTTTTTGCTGCCTTTTCTGTCTCTTCCCTGGCAATGGAAAAACAAACTCCTCCAATTTCAGAGAATATTCTTGAACTTCCAGAACTTTTTGAAACAAATCATTTGGGGCAAGTGAAAATTGTCTCAACTACTAAAACTGGTAAATGGATCTGGGTTAATGCCAAACAGTTTAGGGGTATCTTGAAACGTAGACGTGCTCGGTTAAGATATGCACAGGAGAGAAAAAAACAATATCATAAGAGCAGTAATCAGAGTCTCAGTTGCAAAGGTCACTCCAAGAAATCCCCTTGGTTAGGTAGAGGGAGTTACATGCCCTTTCGTAGCAGCGACCCTGGCGACTCTGACGTTTATAGCCCTATTTCCACTCCTCTAACTTGGTCATCTAAATTATATGTGCAAGAACTATTAAATGCCAAAAGGAGGTTGGAGGCTTTGGAGGCTAAAGAACAACAAAAAGAGATTAAAATATAGGTGTTG
Source organism: Cryptomeria japonica (assembly GCF_030272615.1). Taxonomy (NCBI): domain Eukaryota; kingdom Viridiplantae; phylum Streptophyta; class Pinopsida; order Cupressales; family Cupressaceae; genus Cryptomeria; species Cryptomeria japonica. Next base: position 370,607,826 of record NC_081407.1, read on the forward strand.
ACAGCAGCTTATAAGTCCCTAGCAGACAACAATAAAGTATTAAAAGAACAAATATCATTTATGCAGGATGCGCTTGTTGTTGGGAAATCTGAGTGGCAAAGCATGAAGGATGGATGGCAAAATGTGAAAGATAAATGGCGAATTTTAAAGGTTTCAGTAGCAGCACATAGTGAGAGGCTTAATGCCAAGGCATTCCATGGTGGGATGGAGGAATCTTTGGATCAAACACGCCGAATTAAGAAGGCAGAAAGCATAGAAGGTAAAAGCAGTTTCTCAGAAGTTACCAAAACTTGGGCCAACATCAGCAAAGAGACTACAAACATGGGTAAGGAAAAAAAAATTCGGGTAGACGAAACACAAGATAAAGAGCTCAAAGAAAGGCAAAGAAGAGCAACAAATGTAATCATCAAGGGAGTGAGGGATTATGGGAAAAATGAACACACTCTTGACCTTGCAAGAGACTTCTTAAGAGATATGCTACTTTGGCAAGGGCAAATCACTAAATCTTGGAGAGTGGGTAAATTATGTGATGGGAAAAATAGGCCTATAAAGGTTATCTTAACAAGTGTTCGCGACAAGCAAAATTTGTTAAGTAAGAAGCAACTTCTAAAAGGTACTCATTTTTTCTTGGATGAAGATCTAACTATGAGACAACTAGAAGAAAGAAGGGCTAAAATGGCAAAGATTAGGGCAGCTAGAGATGAAGGAAAAAGAGCATGGTTGTTCAATGGCAAAGTAGTAATTGCATATTTTGGTCCCCAAAATAGGACATAGCAACAAGAGAGCAGCAAAACAACAACAACAAATGGAGCTGGGTACATTGCAACAAAAACCTTTCAGCCACATAGAGATGAAGACTTAGCACCGAGTCTTGCATCCCAAGGCAAATAGCAATCAAGATCTACCCAGGCCTCTTTGAGTCTAGTTTGTTGGAACTATAGAGGCTACCCTTGGAGACATGGACCTGGGTTAGGGCCTATTGCGGAAGGTAGAGACGTTATTTGTCTTGTTGAGACTCATGAACACGAAGGTTGTAAAACTCCCACGTTCAAAGGTTATTCAAAAATGACAGTGTGGAACAAAGCAGCTAGCAATGGCAAGGGTCATGGTGGGATATTGGTGTTAGTGAAAGAAAAAGAAGGGCGTCTCATTCAGCTTGAAAAAGAGGACTCCAATAAACAGTTTTTATGGTTTAAGATCTCAGAAAATTACAATTTTATTAGGATTGCAGCATGTTATTTTGCTCCGCAAGTCTCCAAAACTTACAAGAAATGTGGTCTTGACAGCAAAGACCCCTTTGCTGCCTTAAAAAAAGATATTGATGTGTTCTCTCAGCTTGGCGAGGTCCTCCTTGTGGGGGATTTCAATGCTAGAACTGCAAGTGAACAGGCTTGCATCTTTAGCTGTAAAGATGATTGTAATCCTATTTGGCTCCTAGAAGAAGAAAATCATCAATGGGAGAGAGTGTCAGAAGACACCAAAGATTGCAACCAATTTGGGGAAGAGTTGCTTACTCTTTGTGGCATGTTTGACTTAATTATCTATAATGGTCTGATTAGATGGACAAATTCCAGCAATTTCACTTGCAACACTTACAATGGGGTGAGTGTGGTTGACTACGTTGTTTGTTTGCATAGCCTATGTGAAAAAATCAAAGATATGGTGATTGGTGAACATTTATGGGACCTCAAATCAGATCACAAACCGATCTATTTAAGTATTGTTTGGGCAGAAAAGAGGTATTATGTGGAAAAAAATCAACCTTCTCTACAACAACATTCAAAGGGCAAAATTCTTTTGACGCAAGAAAATGCTTGTATCTTCCAGGCTGCTTTGGAGAGACTTCTTAAATGGGAGAAAAAGACATTTCATGATCTTAACAGTCATAAGTTAACAAATCTGATCCATGTGGCCCTCTCAAAATGCAAAAGAACAAAAAACAAAAAATCTGAGACAAATTGTTTCCCGGTGAATGCTTGGTTTGATGAGGAATACAAAATGGCTAGAAGAGGTTTAAGAAAGTCAAATAATAAAGAGACTCACATCAAAGCTTACAAACAGATTTTAAAGAAAAAGAAAGCTGATTTTATGTGTACTAGGAGGGAAGAGTTAATTTTTCTTAGCAAATATAATCCCAAACTTTTTTGGAAAGAGCTGCAATCAAAAAAGAAACAGATTGACAATAGTATCACAACCACTTAATGGTTTGATTATGCTAGGCAACTTTATGAACATGATTTGGAGGTGGCTCCCACACCCTTGGTCAACATTTCTACTAATCTTTTCACCGTGCAAGAAATTGAATTGGGTATTAAGAAATTGGGTGTTGGTAAAGCTAAAGACTTAGGTGAACTTCAAGCAGAGTTTCTCAAGTGGGGCATGAAAGTCCTTGCCCCTCATATTGCAAAAATATTTAATAACATCATTCCTCATGGGTTTCCTAAAGATTGGACTACAAGTCTTGCTATACCTCTTTTCAAAAGTGGAGATGTCAATAACCCCTCCAACTATAGGACTATAATGATCAATCCTTTGTTTGCTAAGTTATTTGGCAGCATGATAGAAAATAGAATCAGCAAATGGGCAGAAGAAAATCATAAACGTGCAAAAGGCCAAGCCGGTTTCAGACCTAAACATTCCAAAGTTGATCATGGTATTACTTTGAGACACATCATCAAAAAAACCTGGGAGAAAAAGGAAGATGTCTTCTGTTGCTTTGTTGATTTCAAAAAAGCTTTTGACACAGTCCCACGTGACAAACTATGGCACAGAATGGAAGAGCTTGGTATCCTGGCTCATCTTAGGGCTATTGTTCATAGGCTTTATGAGGAGGTTAAAGTGAAAATCAAAACTCCTGATGGCATCTCAACTAGTTTTAGGAGTGATATTGGTGTCAAACAAGGGTGTCCTCTTTCCCTTACCTTGTTTGGCTTATACATTGACAAACTTGAAGAATGTTTAAACATGTAGAATGGTGATGGTATTCAATTGGGTGAATTTGTGATAAGGTTGCTCCTTTATGCTGATGACCTCATTTTGCTTGCTAATTTTGCCCTTGGTTTGCAAGAGCACTTATTTGCCCTTGAGCGCTTTTGCAATATTGTGGGAATGCAAGTTAATATCAGCAAGACGAAAATCATGGTTTTCTCAAGTAGAAGGAAACAAGAGCAACATAAGTTTTAATTTGAAGGTAGCATTCTTGAAGAAGTTGTAGATTACAAATACCTTGGAATTGATTTCAACAAGAGTCTTAGTTGGGAAGGTTGCAGGAAGAAGAGAACTCTAGGTGGCTGGAAGGCACTCTATGCACTTCAAAATAGATGCAGAGAGGCTGAGCTTTGGGATTGGAAAACCATCCAAACACTTTTTAGGCTTTTGGTGTTGCCGGTTATTCTATATGGTTGTGAAGTTTGGGCCAGCAGTACCTTAGATTCTCAATGGAAGCAAATTGAGAGAATTCAAAAATGTTTGATCACAAGCAAGTTCAAAATTAAAAGCACGGTCCCATATGATATCATGTTAAGTGAAACGGGTGCTACCCCTATTGAGGCAGCTACTATGGTGCGTCTCATTAGCTATTTAAAAAGAACCGAGCAAATGGGAGAAGATAGATGGCCTAAGGTTGTTGTCAACGACATTTTGTGCAAAAGGAAGAAGACGTGGATGAAACAAAACATCAAATGGTTGAAAAAATGGGATATTTATTTGAACTCATGCCCCACAAACAACAAGGAGATAAAGGTCTTCATTATGGAAAAGTTTTATAAGAAAAATTGGAGTATTGGGTTAGGAAGGAAGAAACAATACTATATTAATGAGTTCAACCCCAATTATGATCATCTTCAAAAAGTCTATATAGGGGCTAATATATCATGGAAGGCTAAAATTCTAATCGCACAGCTTAGAACCAACTCTCACCAACTTCGGTGTGAGACCGGGCGGTGGAAAAGGCCAAAAGAGATTTGGGAAGAAGAAGTTTGCCCGTTTTGCGTCAGCAGGAGTGTGGAAACTGAAAAACATTTTATCTTGGAGTGTGAAGCACTTAAAGTCAGCCGGGAGAAGTTTGCCAATTTCCTAACTGCCAGCACATGGTATAACCTGTTTAGCGAGGAGCATATCGTGAAGATGGGTGCTCTCATCATCAGCGTGAATAAGCAGAGATCAGACCTTAAAAAACTGATTCAGCTTGATCAGATTGTCCCATAGGCTATTCTTAGCCTCGTGGACATTAAAATTCTTTCTTTCTTTCTTTCTGTAAAGAACAAAAGTATTCTTGCTTGCAACATAGAGGTTCATCACACATGATTCATGTTCAAGTGGGTAACTAAATTGGATCTAATGGGCAGGGAAATGAAAATTTTCACATTATGGTGTTTCTTAAAAAACAATTAAATATTAGCATTATTAAGCAAATTAAGATCAATATCAAATGTTTTATGTTTAGAGGATTTATTAAAAAAAAATTGTTCGATGAATTGATTTAAATTATGAATTTCAAACAAATTTTAATAGAAAATGCGAATGTCAAATATATTATACAAATGAGTCAAATATTATACATCTAACTAAATTCAAATAGGTCATTTTATTCAAATCTATTGATTTTAGTCTTTTAGATTAATACAATTCTCAGAAAATAGAAATTTATCTTAATTTCCAGAGTAATATTAATTGTTGTTAGTGTTTAGGAATTTCCAAAATTAAGCAAAAGTAGAGAAATGAACAAAATGAACACACAACACACAAGTACCCTGGGAAAACCTCCTAGGAGGAAAAACCTAGCAAGAAAGATCCTCGGATCTGATTATGCTTTAAACACAATGTTCTGATTACAACACTTATCTCTGATTGTTGTCCAAACAGCAAGTTGCCAAGTTGATGTAGAGTGATGCCCTAGCTGTAGATGACCAAGACATCCATCAGTAGAAGATAACTTCAACAGGCTGAAGCAGCATATGACTAAATGTTCTTGCAGTTCACCAAGGAGCAGATTCGCCAAGTGTAGGAGGGCATATCACATTTAGGAGCAGAGTAGATCGCATTGCATGAGATATGAATTACTTTTCTATATTTTGAAGCACCCACATATATATCTTCCTCTAGATGTAGAACCTCTAAGTCGGCTAGGATAATTAAAATTTATTTATTAATTATTCCCTTAGCACGTTTCATGAAAGCAACATCAACTGGCGTGAGGTATAGGGTCTGCCCTATTTGGAGGGTGGCGTGTGAGAAGGGGCCCAGCCTGATTGGAGGTTGGCGTGTGAGAAAGGGCCCAGCCCTAGAGGGTGGCATGTGAGGGAAAAGGGCCCAGCCCTAAAGGGCGGATTCCAATGTTGCCTTAGGCAATTGGAATCCGCTCTTCACCCTAATTAAAAACTAACAAAATCCACAACTAAATCTCATTGGAAAGCTTCCTAATCAGATACATAGCTTATAAATTCATGTACAACAAAATCTTTATCGACAAAATACCCAAATTTGTTGTTTCATGTAAAGAGAGTCATTCATAATATATTATGAAACATCCTCTGATTTGAACACCTCAACACAATCTAGGGATGCAGCCCAAATTGTTATTATTAGCATCAATTTTTAAAGTGATTAGCAGAAAAGTCCAAACTTTAAAGGACATGGTTCCTCAAATTGCCTCTTAGCCATGTTATATTATGTTAACTAATTGTGTTGCAATAGGATCATTGAGAAATTGAAACTTGGCTCATTAACAATTTTTTTAACTTAATCTCAATTTTGAACTCATCACTTTCTCTCAAAATTGCTCCTATAATACATCTTGCATGAGGCAATTAACATTCTTCACTTCAAAATTATTAACCAAGATACCATGCATTTTTATTTCAACATGATGGACCTTTACATTTTTTAACATATTGCATTCAAAGTAGGTGGTTTTTTAGCACCAATATCTTTGAACATAACATCTTTATTTTGTGATCATACACTTTTTAAAGATGTGATTTTTTAATCCCTCAAATGATAATCCAAATTAGAATCAAATGCATTATAATTAAGAACCAAACTCATTAACCCATTTGATGTTATGTGTTGTGGAATATCACTCCAAACCTTTCCAATTCCAATGTAAAACTTATCATTTATTTATCACAATTTCTTTCAATATTTGTGAAGTTGACTAAAAACTAAGATTGATTTTGTCACTAAAATGATTAATAAAATTAGTCATAAAATCATCCTAGGTAGAATTGGAAAGATTTAGTAAATTTGAAAACCAACTTCGTGCATCACCTTACAACAACTTAACAAATATCTCTAGCATTACATTTTAGTTTTAAAATTCATAACCATTAGTTAGATTGATGAATTCTTGAAGTTGCTTGCTACCTAATTCTAACTTTATTAAATATAGGATTTGAAAAAATTGGAAATACTCACAAAATTCAATGTTTTAAACCTTTATTTTAGGAGCATCTTGGGTGTAATAACAATCTTACATCAACTGGGTTAATCCCGCAGTGCAACGGTAAGTTGAAAAACCATGTTAATGCAGTGTCCTGCATTCGAATCGCTTGTAGGTTTATTCCTATCCCCACCCAAGTGTGATCAACATGAGTCAGAGGAGGTTGGCATGTGGGGTCGGTGTAGCGCACAAGGTTCCACAATGAAGGCCCACGCTAGAGCATTGGGATTGGACTTGCAGACCGATAGAGGCGCAAAGAGTACGGAGACCTATAAAGGCGCAAGGAGTACAGAGAGATAAGGTGGGTGGTAGGCTCATTTTAGTGGAGAGATAAGGGTGATGCACAAGCATAGAGATAAAGAAAATCAAAGGGATAAGGTGTATGGAGCGATAAGGGATATGAAATATGGATAAATGTTGCAAGAGACAAATCTAGGAGATGTTAATACCTTGGCAAATCGTAACCATTTCGATGGGATCCCCCAATGTGATCCCATTGGTTTAAAGCTCCAGTAAAAAGCGCAAGAGACCCGTTGAACCCAAAAATTGGCTTTTGCCAACTTTCAAGGGTAGTTCGGGAAGTTCACAAGCGTAGGACCGGATGCAACTTGTGAAATGACCTTCGGGATATTAGAAGTCGACTCTTCGAATTCTAGAGGGGATGTAAAGGGAAAGAGGAGATACATAAGTCTAACCTAAGGTGATGCGCCAAAGCTTTTACAACACTTTAAATCCCCTTCAGAAATAACAAGAACATGCGACCCCAAAGGATTGAGCACAAAACGCTACAAAATCTTCATTGTTGGAAAGATAACAGAATGCACAAATTGACATAGACATAGGGCAAAATATTTAGATCTTTCTGTGAGAATAACTCGCTAAGGTTCGCAAGGGACATTCCTATTATCTCGTTAGAACTATTATTCCCCATGGATTTTTCTTACCAAATGGCAAAGTATAACTCCAAACCACAAATTACTACAGCTGATTGAAAGAGTAAAACATGATTCAATGACCCGTGCATCTGTGATGAAATTATAAAAGCTAGAAACCATAACAATTAATAGCTACATTCATTTGAGACGACACAGAGTTGTAAATTCATCCGTAAAAAAGAAATAAGCATACAATAGAGGCAAATTGGCCACAATCTGATATGATTTTCCTTCTATCAATTAGTTGGATTACAATGCTAAGGTCTAAACTAAATTTGTAGCTATTTTCTAAGTGTTCTTCTCCAAAAATTGGTAAATAATTGGGAACCCTTTTTACAATGTGCCCTCGCCTTATATAGAGAAAACCTCCTTGATCCAAAAGGGTGGTTGAAACTGAAAAAGGCTCCTACATATTTGTCACATGTACATCATCATCATGGAGGTTGTTGCAGTTGTCCAGATCATAATCATTGTTTCCCTTTCTACACGCGACATGGATGCCACCTAGAAATTCCCTTTTTCTATTGCAACTGCTAGATCACGCTGGCTTTTTCTTTTTCTTCATTCACGCCCTCTAATTTTTCCATGTGACGCCTCCTGCAACCTTCTGCCCTCAAAAGAAATAAAGGTGCAATTTTGAAAACCCCCTAGGCTCAAAATATCTCTGGGCCCACGCTTTAACGACATGTGGCATGTTGGCGGGGATTTTAGAGCCTTCTTCTCCCTTCGCCTTTGAGAACCTCGCAACACCGACACATGGCATTTCCACACGCCTTCGGGAGGGTGAGAATTCGTGGGCTTGCTAGAGACCGTGTCATTCTAACACGTGGTTGGCTCGTACGTACTCTTCGCAAACAACAAATTGGTCTTGACTTGGCGAAATCATAACTTTTCGCTCGGTGCTTGAAATCTTAAGTTGCTTACACTGCTAGAAAGGTCTTCAAAATCCCTAATTTCAGTCCCTTAACACTATGCCTTCGACCATCAAGTTAAAGGATCGGGAACAATTTTGACCCCAAATTTTGCCTCAAAGGCCTCCGAAAATGCAAAATACTAAAAATTGGATTTTCGGTTTTTCTCACCTCTGATCAGTCTATTACCTTAGGTGTGATTTTGACATGAGTTCCATCAATGTCTTGATCATAAACCCCTGAAAGTGTAGATATTATCTACAGTTCTTGGCGACTCATGGGGGACCTCTGCATGCAGAGGTTGAACCCAAAATCTCTGGTTTCACAAACCAGAATGCCTTATTCATGCCAAAAGGGAGCTTCCACCTTGTTAATTCATTTCAAATATCTTAGATCGATTTTAAATGATGAATCATAAGGACACACAATTGTTAACATTACAAAACCAGTAGCCTTAGCTATCCATTGGGGACGGAGTCACCGAGAGGGTCCACAAAACATGTGCGCTATTGCACTTGGAGGAAAAATGGAAACTAAAACAACATGTGCAACTACACTTCTTGGAAAGGAAAAACATCTAACTAATATTTACATGATCTCCAAATCTTGCAAGGAAATGAAACAAAGCCATTAACTGGCTTATCAAATAACTTCCCTTTCTGACCAACTTATGATGCTTCGCATGTTCTTGGGCAAGAAACCATAAAGGAAAAAGCAATAAGAATCCAACAGACTGTTGGAATGCCTCCCACAAACTAGGAATAAAAGATCCTACCCATTTTTGAATGTTATCTTCCTGTGGTGAATGAGTGAGTTGAACTTGCTCTCCTTGGTACTCATCGTCATGCTTAGAAGCAAGCATGAGCAGGGGCGACTTGCAGCTCTCCAGCTGAGCTAGATGTCGAATGGGGCATCCTCGTGAAAGTATCAAGTCTAGGCAATCAACATTGGATTTATTGTCATGCTCTGATTCCTTGATGTCTTATTGACCAACAAGGACTGGTCCTGATGGCTCATCTGATAGTATGGAAATCTCCTCCTGTTGTGCACGCTTATAATGATCCTCCACCTTAGGAGATGATGACTTGATCTCAATAGATGAGCAGAAAACTTCTAACCCATCCAAGAATTTATCTTCATTGATATCCTCCTTGCTTCCTTCCACGACAGAGATCACCCTTACTTCACAACAGTTCTCATGATGATCCAGAGATGCCTGAAGCTTCTCCTCTTGTTCAACCTCATGAGCTTTCTCATATTCATGTGATCCACCATGCTCCCCAACATCTGCTTGCTTCTTTAAAACTTCTTCCATTGTAGAAATGGAAAATTCCTCTTCTTCATGGTCAACAAGGCAAGGAAGTTCATCAAATGAGAGGAATAAATCCTCTTCTTCATTTTGCTCCCTTATTTGCTTGATGGCTTGTTGTTGCAGCTGCTCACCTTCATTTTCCTCTAGTGCTAAGGCTGGTTCTTCAACCTTGCAAGAATATAGAAGCTCACAACCAACAAAATGCTCCTCTTCTTTCATATGTTCATAAGACCAATCGACCCTCCAAACAACAAGTCCACCCTTAAAAAGCGAAATGATCTCAGGAACAAAGAGATGAGGGGGAAAGACTTTTCACAAAAGATCTTGAGGGGTCTCATAAGAAGGCATTCCCCGTTTGATGCTTGGGATTTGAAATTTAGGAGTCCCAATGGCTGGTTTCTCCTCTAGCATGAGCTTCTTTTTTATGGCTACTAGTTGTCTGATCTCTTCTTCCCCAGTAGAAACTTGCATTGCAAGAAACTACTCTTGTTGTTTTTTTCCGAGCCTCTGCCCATTGTTGCTGAAGTTGGGCCTGGTAAGCAAGTTGGTCTTGTTGTAGACAATATTCTTGCTCCTCCTCAATAGCCTTCAACTGTTCTTGGGAACTCGTCATTATTTTTCCAACACTAACATTTTCTAAGTTTCTTGCATTTTGATGTTGGGGGAAGGGGTTAAAATGCTGATGGGAGACATAATAAGCCTCTTTCGGTTATTGGTAAGCATATGCAGGCTACCAAAAAGGCTATGCAGAGGTGGGTGGGAGGCAAGCGTTAGGAAGTTGCTCATAACTTGTTGTAGTAGGGGAATATGAAGTAGAACTGGAAGCATAGCCATCTTGATGTTTTTGATAGGGAGGCACAATGCTTGCATTTCCATGGAAAGGAGGTGGAAACATGCACTATTCATAATATCCTTCCATACTAAAGAATAAGGAAAATAAAAGATCTGCAGATAATGTTCTAAACAAGAGCAAAATATTTGCTTGAAATAGAGAGCCTAGTACATACCAATAGAATCAACCCAATGATTTGAACTTGCAGAGTCGCCAGGTGCTTGTAGAATGCCTCCTCAAGGTTGAAAATACTAAAGAATGCACCAAATCTTTAGCGGTCGATGTAAAACTCATGAAATTCGGTCTCACCGAGCGTGCCAGAAAAAACAAGAACTATCGATAATATATACACTTTCGGGGGTTTATGATCAAGGCATTGATGGAAACATGTCAAAATCAGACTAAAGGTGATGGACCGATCAGAGGTGACAAAAATCGAAAATCCAATCTTTGGTATTTCCCCTATCTTTCAGTGTTTTGCATTTTCGGAGGCCTTCCGAGTGAAATTTGGGGTCGAAACTGTACACGCTCCTTTAACTCAATGGTCGAAGGCATAATGTTAAGGGATTGAAATTAGAGCTTTTGAAGACCTTTTCAACAATGTAAGCGGCTTAAGATTTTGAGCACTCAGCGAAAAGTTATGATTCCACCAAGTCAAGACCAATTTGTTGCTATTTGCAGAGAGTAGGTACGAGCATGCCACGTGTCAACATGGCACGATCTCTCTCAAGCCCACAAATTCTCACCCTCCCGAAGGCGCGTGGGGATGCCACATGTCGGCATCACGTGGCTCTCAAAAGTGAAGGGAGAAGAAGGCTCTAAAAGCCTCGCTAACATGCCATGTGTCATTAAAGCGCAGACCCAAAGATGTTTTGAGCTTGGGGAGTATTCAAAATCACGCCTTTATTTCTTTGAAGATGAAAGGCCACAGGAGGTGTCGCATGGTGAAACCAAAGGGCATGAATGAAGAAAAATCAAAAAGCCCGCGTGATCTAGCAGTTGCAACAGAAAAAGGGAATTTCCAGGTGGCATCCATGTCATGCGCAAAAAGGGAAACAATAATTACGATCCGAACAACAACAACAACCTCCATGATGATGGTGGATACACAACAAATATGCAAGAGCCTTTTCAGTTTCAACCGCCCTTTTGGATCAAGGAGGTTTTCTCTATATAAACCTGAGGGCGCATTGTAAAAAGGGTTCCCAATTGTTTACCAATTTTTTAAGAACACTTAGAAAATAGCTACAAATTCAGTGCAGACCTTATTATTGTAATTCAACCAATTGATAGAAGGAAAATCATATCAGACCTTAGCATTATAATTCAACCAATTGATATAAGGAAAATCATATCAGATTGTGCCTAGTTTGCCTCTAGTGTACGTTAATTTCTATTTTACGGATGAATTTACAGCTTCGTGTCATCTCAAATGAATGAAGCTAATAATTGTTATGGTTTCTAGCTTTTATAATTTCATCACAGATGCACGGGTCATTGAATCATGTTTATACTCTTTCAATAATTTGTAGTAATTTGTGGTTTGAAGTTATATTGTGTCATTTGGTAAGCAAAATCCATGGGGAATAATAGTTCTAACGAGATAATAGGAATTTCTCCTGCAAGCCTTAGCAGGTGCTTCTCACAGAAAGATATGAATATTTTGCCCTATTTCTATGTCACTTTGTGCATTCTCTTTTCTTTTCAACAATGAAGAGTCTGTGGCATTATGTGCTCAATCCTTTGGGGTCGCATTATCGCCATTTCTAAAGGGGATTTAAAGTGTTGTAAAAGCTTTGTCACATCACCTTAGGTTAGACTTACTTATGCATCTCCTCTTTCCGTTTCCATCCCCTCTAAAATTTAAAGAGCCAATTTCTAAAGTCTCAGAGGTTGTTTCATAGGTCGCATCCGGTCCTACGCCTGTGAACTTCCCGAACTGTCCTTGAAAGTTGGTGAAAGCCGATTTTGGGGATCAACAAGACCCAATTACTGATTAAAAAAAACAATCTTACATCAACCCCCCAAAAAAATTATTCCACATTTGTTTTATTTTTGGAGGCTTCATAATAAGGTTCTCTTCATCATACTCTAATTTAAGAATACAATTTATACAAGGAGCCATATTTTGTCCCAATCACCATTTAGCACATGGGAGACATGCAATCTTATTTTTATAACCCTAAATATTGGTTCTAGATCTCTAAATGGATATCAAGGTCTATAACAAATTTGATTATACTTTAATGCAATGTGATTTCTCAAATTTAGCCATTAGTGAATGATGTGACATAAAATTTCTTATTAAAAGGACCTAATTAAGTCATGCAATAAACACACAAGCTTCATGTCAACATTTGAATACATATGCAAGCTTGTTGGTCTTAGAAAGGTTCATGTTTAGAGTTGCATTGAATTTATTTGCTTGCACTTTACCACATTTATTCAAGAAGAATCCTACATATTTCACTCTACATTAAGCATTGTACCATCCTATTGGTCAATGCATAAAATGTTGATTTCTTTTACAACATGATTTCTATAAAGAAGATAGTAGCTTAGTCTTGTGTTAGAGAAGTTTCTAATAACAATTTGAAGACAATTAATCATAAAGGAAATAAGTTCAATAGCAAATTGAAGAATATTATTTCACAAATCAACTCAAAGATTGTAATTTGAATCCTAATTGTGTCTATGATTTAGTTAAGGCTAATACTTCATTTTGAGCTCTTGTGACATGTTTCTAAAAGTGATTTTTTTATTGTGAATGAATCAAATCAAGTTCTTATTAATTATTTGTGTCATTTAATTCCAATGCGAGTGTTTGGTTTCATAGTTATGGTTTGATGATACTTAACTAGGTCATGTAGTGATGAGTGCATCAACTAGTATTAGTGCATAATTTTAAATCCAAACATTTCAAGGAAGATGTACTAATTACATGATCAATAATTTTATGTCATGATCCAATCATTGAAGTAATGGAGATGTTATTTATTTTCTAAATAAATTACTATATACAAGTGTTCAAGTGCTAAAAAATTTAAGCAATCTAAGTAAGTTGAACCAAAGACATATAAGTGTGAGATTCTGCGAGAAGCGAGAATCGAGCCAAGATCTGAAGTCGGTCATAGATCACATGCAACTCCTCACACAACAGATGATCGAAGATCAAAATAGTTGAATGAAGATAATTTCAATATGAGAGAGAAATAGAGACAAAGAGGAGAATTTGGAGAAGACTCTCACCGAGCTATCACTCCACTAACTTCACTAGTGAAGGTGAGAGTATAGTGCTTATTATATAGAAAAATATAAGCATATACATCCAAGGGGTGCATTAACTCCTATTCCCCATAAAAAGTGGGAGGTTTTACCTTCTTGGTAAATGCCAAAACATGTGGCATAACCTCCTTACATGAAGACAAAAAAGGAGTTGAGAAAGTTGGCACATAAGGCCAAAAGAGGGTGTGAAACCCAACTACCCCATAACCCACTTAGGAAATGACAAAATAGTGGTTATGAGAGGTGGCACAACAAGCCAAAAGAGGGTGTGTAACTCAACTACCCATGTGAGGTGGAGCGTTACACATGTAGCTGAAGTATTTCACCATGTGTCCTCATATAAACCACTCCTATTAACCTAAGCAAGCTTAAATAATATATGTGTAGGAAAAATAAATACCCCCTAACATAAGGAAAATAAAAAACCTACACTAACACCCCCCCTTAAGCATAGCTTAGGTGGGTGAAAATATGGGTCCCGACAAATGCAACCATGTTAGGTACCCATGTACATAGATAGCCCCCCCAAAAGAAGAAGCCCCCCATAAGAGGAATAGCCCCCCCCTAAATAAGGAGAGAAAGAAAGAAAGAAAGAAGGACTAAGAAGTCCCTCCTGAAGTAGACACCTGTCGTATCCCAAACAGAGATCACAAATGAAGGAACTTGCTTTCGGTGAAGGGTTTGGTGAAGATGTCTGTAGTTTGCTCTGTTGTAGAACAATACTTAAGATCAATGATGCCCTCCTGAATGAGCTCCCGAATATAGTGCACATGTATCTCAATATGTTCCATCCTCTGGTGATGAACTGGATTTCTTGAGATCTGTATAGCACTTTGATTATCACAAAAGATGATAGTAGGCTTCCTAACTGGAATACCAAACTCAGTGAGAATATTCTAAACCCAAATAGCCTCAATGGTGGCATTAACTGCCCCTCGATACTCAGCCTCTGTTGATGAAAGAGAAATTGAAAACTACTTCTTACTCGACCAACAAACTAGACCAGAACCAAGTGAGAAGCAATACCCTGAAGTGGACTTGCGCTCCTCAGAATCACCCACCCAATCTGAATTTGTATATCCCACCAAGTCAATATCCATGCCTACTGCATACTGAATTCTATAATTGTGAGTACCATGAATATAGTGGAGAATCTGCTTAGCTGCTTTCCAATGCAACTCATGTGGCTCTTGCATGAATCTAGAGACCATGCCCACCACATATGAAATGCCAGGTCTCGTATGAGTCAAGTAGATGAGGCTCCCAACAATTTGTCGATATAAAGTGCTATCAACCAGGGGTGAAGAGCACTTAGCCTCAAGTTTGACCCTAGACAAAAAAGGAGTAGGTGCAGGCTTACAATCAACCATGTGAAATCTAGAGAGCATATCGAGTGCATACTTGGGGTGTCCAAGAAAGATGCCTGAAGAAGATTGAGTAATCTCAATTCCCAAGAAGTAATGTAGAAGACCCAAGTCTGAAATTAGAAATCTATCATGTAGAGCAGTTTTCACTACCTTGATGGTGGATGAGTGACTCCCTGTGATCAATAAGTCATCAACATAGAGAACTGTAAATGTGAGAGTATCATCCTGGTGCAGAATGTAGACGTTCGGATCAGAATGGCATCAAGTAAAACCAACTGTCAGAAGGAAGGAGTCCATCTTGGCATACCAAGCTCGAGGAGCTTGTTTGAGGCCATAGAGAGACTTTCGAAGTTGACAAACAAGTGAAGGATCTTGAACAAACCCTTGAGGCTGCTCCATGTATATTTTCTCCTGAAGGTCACCATGAAGAAATGCACTCTTGACATCCATCTGATGAACTTCCCAACGATGGGTTGCAGCAATAGCAAGGACAAGCCGGATGGAATTCATCTTAGCAACTGGAGCAAAAGTCTCAGAGTAATCAACCCCTAGAACTTGGGAAAAGCCTTTTGCTACCAAGCGAGCCTTATACTTATCAACCGACCCATCTGCTGCAAATTTTGTTCGATAGATCCACTTGCATCAAACAATTTTCCTTCCCTTAGGAAGAGGAACTAAATCCCATGTGTGATTCCTTTCCAAGGAATTAAACTCTTCTTGCATTGCAGCATCTCATTCGAGAACACCTGTAGCTTCTCGAAAAGACTATGGATCAGAAGTTGAAGCAATGAAGAGATGTGGAGCTTGCTGAAATTGTGACCTAGTTCTTCTAGAATTTGATGGATCACCAAGCCAATCTCCTGCTGACTCAAAAGTTTGTCGAGCCCAAAGAGGCACTAAAGCTAGAGAATCTAGGGGAGAATCATCAACCTCTGAAGGATGACTATGAGAAGAATGTGAATCCTCACCATCACTGTCTCCATCTGAAGTGGAGGAAGAAGACTCCTCAACAGGATTAGGAGGATTAAGATCCTCAGAAGAACTGTCATCATCATGCAATGTCTCCAATGTGATAGTGGATGGAGAAGTGGTATGAGAAGAAATAGAAGAACTCTCCTCAAAACGAACACTCCTCTCAATGAACAACTCATGTGTAGAGGGATGGAGAAGTATATACCCTTTGACATCATCTGGATACCCAAAAAATATGCAAGGCTTGCTCTGCGGATCCATAGCCTTGCATTTCTCTGCTAGAATGTGGGCCCATGCAAGAGAACCAAACACTTTGAAATGCTTAACTGTAGGTTTCCGATTGGTCCAAGCTTGAAAAGGAGTTACCCCCTTCACATCTTTATGAGGAACTCGGTTCTAGATGTAACATGCACAATTGATGGCCTCTGCCCAATACTGAGGTGCCAAAGACTTGGAGTGAATCATACAATTTTCTATCTCCTTCAAGGACCTATTCTTCTGTTCTGCGACACCATTTTGTTGAGGACTGTATGGAACTGTGTGTTGCATGTTGATACCTTCTGAAGCACAAAATTGTTCAAACTGATTATTAACATATTCACCCCCATTATCTGTACGCAGAATCTTGATGAACTTCCCAGATTGTTTCTCTGCAAAAACTTTGAAATCTAGAAAATTCTCAAATACCTCAAACTTTTGTTTGAGAAAGTAAACCCATGTAAATCTGGAAAAGTCATCAATAAATGTTAAGACATATCTAGCCCTGCTAAAAGATGGTTGTGGAAATGGTCCTACCAAGTCACTATGTACCAACTCCAATAGCTGTGGAGCTCTCCATGCTTTGCCTTTATCATACTTCTCCTCAGGATGCTTACCAAGAATACATCCCTGGCAAACTCCATCAAAAAATCGAATAGAAGGTAACCCTGAAACCATGTCTTGTTTACTGAGTTGTTGCAAGTAACAATAGTTCAAGTGGCCAAATCGTTGATGCCACAAACAACTAATCTCATCTGCATGAGTGAGTAAAACCGTCGAAGGAGAGTCAGGAACAAAGTGAGAAAACTGATATAATCTGGATTGATGATCTTCTTTTCCCACAGCAATAGTAGACCCATTATGCATTTCACTGATTACCACTGTATCTGGTGTGAACTCAACTCGCTTGCTAGAACTAGTGTGAGTGATCTGATAAACAGATAGGAGATTAGTTGATAAAGATGCAACAACAACTAGGGCCTTACCCTTTCCTTTCCCTTTACTCTTATCTGTATCCTTAGAAGATCCTTCTGATGAACTCTGTTTGACTAAATCAGGCACTTGATATTATTCTTTTCAAGAAGAATTGAAAGGTGATCAATTTGTTTCTTTAAACACTTATGTTCATCATGACTAGACCTCTTACAATAAGAAAACTTGACCTTCTCCTTCTTAGGTTGTTCACCTCTTGATGAAGAGGTCTGATTATCAGCTTTTGAAGTAGCAAATTTCTGATCTTTTTTCTTCTCTCCTTGGTTCTTTTGTTTCTTATCTTGCTTACTAGACCCTTTTTGTTCTTTTGTGCCTTGATTTACAACTAAGGCATGTGACTTAGAGGGTTTTATTGTACCCATTTGAACCAATTTGTCTTGCTCCCTAGTGAGTTCTGCAGCAAATTCATCCAGAGAAGGCATTTTGAATGTGGTACCTAGGGCACATTTTGTAGCATAGAATGTAGAAACAAACACTGAATAGTTAGGACCAAGCTTCGAAAGAATATTCAAGATCAGTTGTTTATCATCTTTCTTAGTTCCACACCATTCCAACTGCAATCTTACAGACTTAAGTTTAGTGAAGAAGTCTTGTATAGTATCAAAATTGGTTGGATTCAACCCTATGAGTTCATTCTCTAACTGATGACCTCTTAGCTCATCCTGCTTACCAAAGAGGTTTTCCAAAGTGGTCCACACTGCATTTGGTGCAATGGCAGATTCAATGTGAAAAAGAAGGTCTGGAGAGACTGACATACATAGAGTACCAAAAGCTTCATCACATTTATTAAACCATTTAATCTTTTCTGCAGCATCTTGAGGTTCAGTTTCAAGTCCCATAGTAACACGATGATATCCATGTCTTTTCAGATATATTATCATCTTAGATTTCCATTCAAAATAATTATATGGTGTTAAAAGTGGAACTATAGATGCATCCATGATAGTAGAAAATAAGATTGCAAAGAATCAAGAAAAGTGCAAGAATGAAGGCACAAGAGACACCCCCCTTTTCACTAGTCTCAGAAATCACCCCCCCTCCAAATATTACAAGGTTGACACTTTATAATTAGTGCATTTACAAGGCTTTTTATCAGATTACAATTCTTTTAAGAAACCAATAGAGATTTTAAATACAAATAATTTGAGACAAGATCTGGAACAAATTAGCCTTATAACTACTTAACTTATCTCAATACCTTTCCAACAACTATTAGTTTTTGAAAAACAGAGTTGTGAGGAGAAAGATATGACCAGTTGAAGAGAAAACGAAGCAGCTGATACAACCTTTAATATCTAATAGAGAAAGGCAAAAAAATTCAATTAAACCTGCAATAATGGAGAGTGCTCATTTCCAGCTTTCTGTCAAGTATTTGTTTGCAAAAATTTGACACCCGAAGCAAAAGTTGTGCAACTTTTAAGAAATGTTTTTGAATTTCCTTAATAGAAAAACGGATTAGGCCCTATTCAAGCTCGATTTCTGCAAAATTTATTAATTTTATGGAAATACCATCCGAAACCCAGAAGTTTTTCGATGCTGGGAAGAAAACCCAAAAATCGTTTTTTGTGAAAGTGAACAAAAGTTGGAACACTAAAGCCAAAATAGAAATAACTCCAGTAAAAAAAATTTACTCTGATTTTTACTGTGTCCTCCAAACTCTGAATTTGGTGAAGTAAAAGTCACTTTTGACTTTGTCAAGCCTTATGGGCACTTTGGAAATTCTTATTAAGCTTCCAATATTACCACAAAGCTGTAATCACCCAGATCTTACAAGAACACATACATGTAAACCAGATTTAACTAGAAGCTATTTTCCTTTAAACTGTTCTGATTCTCCAGATCACACGAGAATGCAGGAGAAGAGCATACTTAGTTTTTAAGGAAAATAATAGCTATATAAAAGTCTCAAATCCCTCAAATAAAAAAAAAAAAAGCAATGAGCTATACCAGACAATAAGCTCTGATACCATGTGAGATTCTGCGAGAAGCGAGAATTGAGCCAAGATCTGATGTCGGTCGTAGATCACATGCAACTCCTCTCACAATGGATGATTGAAGATCAAAATAGCTGAATGAAGATAATTTCAATATGAGAGAGAAATAGAGACAAAGAGGAGAATTTGGAATTACTCCACTAACTTCACTAGTGAAGGTGAGAGTATAGTGCTTATTATATAGAAAAATATAAGCATATACATCCAAGGGGTGCATTAACTCCTATTCCCCATAAAAAGTGGGAGGTTTTACCTTCTTGGTAAATGCCAAAACATGTGGCATAACCTCCTTACATGAAGACAAAAAAGGAATTGAGAAAGTTGGAACATAAGGCCAAAAGAGGGTGTGAAACCCAACTACCCCATAACCCACTTAGGAAATGACAAAATAGTGGTTATGAGAGGTGGCACAACAAGCCAAAAGAGGGTGTGTAACTCAACTACCCATGTGAGGTGGAGAGTTACACATGTAGCTGAAGTATTTCGCCACATGTCCTCATATAAACCACTCCTATTAACCTAAGCAAGCTTAAATAATATATGTGTAGGAAAAATAAATACCCCCTAACATAAGGAAAATAAAAAACCTACACTAACAATAAGATAGATTGATTATATGTAAAGATAATATTTTTAATTGAAACAAAGGACTGAAAAGTCAGACTAAGTTACAAATGCATTAAAGAGAATACATAATTCATTGATAGAGATGCAAGTTGAAGTAGTTTGATATAAGAAGTTGAATAATTTGTATAAAGTTGATGTTGATTTTTGAAAGCGTAGAAAGCATGCAAAAAATTGTGAATGTAAACATAATAGTAAGTATCTTTATTATTTTATTTAGAGTGATATGTTGTTGAAGGGTGGTCAATTTTGTATTCCTAATATCTTAATGAGGGAGAATTCAATAAAGGAGAAGGATATGAATGGTTTAGTTGGACACTTTTGGAGTAGATAAGAGAGTGAAGGGTGTGAATAGATCTTGTTAAATTGAAAAAAGATAATAGTTAAAATGTTTTTTGTATAATTCATTGTCAATATCAAAGAGACTCTGGAGGATGTAAGTATAGATTATGTATTTGGTTTTACAAGAGCATAAAGAGACCATGATTTTATAATTGTTGTAGTTTTAATATTTTTTAAAATGGCACATTTCATAGCATGTAAGAAAATAAATAATGTGAAACATTTGGGAAATCTAGTTGTCAAGCAAGTTCTGAGATTGTGTCAGTTGTTAACAAATACAATAAAGATAAAAAAAAACTAAAAATTATTGGTTATTATAAGCATGAAATCAAAAACAAAATAATTATAGCAATATAAATCAAATTAAAATATTATTCTCAATAGATGCAAACCTTCATTTGAGCATCAAATGTGATGTGTTCAAGATATATTTTTCATAACCATGAAATTCAACTTTGTCAATGTTGTAATAAGCCCAATTGTTCTACCCATTCAATTTGCTAAGTTTTAACCCACATGAGAACAATTTATAATATCAACATCTAGGTAATAAAAAATTTATTTTCTATTTCATAAAAAAAAATACATATTTGAAATAAATCCATTTTCAAACTTTTCCATTGCATCATATAATCATTTACAATTTCATATTCATAATCATATGAATGATAACATTTATAGTTCCATTTTCAAAAATTTTAAATATCATGGAGATAATTCATAGCTTCCATGAGATTATGTATGGAATATGAATGGTCCAAATGTCCTTGTTGGCATACATCCTCAAATTTATGGCTGCCAATTGCATGAGGAAGAGCATCACTCAAGTGTTTTTCCACCCAACCATCGACTTAACAATCCTTGTGTTTCTTCCTATTGAAAGAGACTTGACCCTTCAATGAAGAGATTGGTTTGGTGACCTCATAATAATAATAGCCTTTTGAGTATAGTGTTGTGTTCTACATATCTAGAGCTATCATACGTTGGCTACAACCTACATGTATGACATTCCCAGCCTAGTATGTAAACCTGGATCATAATGAACCAACAATGTAGATAGTGGCAACCTACACTACTTTGGCCAAAGAATTCATCACCTAGTAATTTTAGTGAGAGTTGTATGTTCACCCACTTCTTAGCTCAATTTGGTATATTAACCATTCACACTGTTTCCAAAATTTAACATAATTCAATCTCCTAAAGGTGATAACAGAATGACTAACTAAATTACTCCCATCCACAAATTATCACAATCCTAGAAATAACCAAGTTAACCATACCACACCTATTTCTAATCAACATTATTACACAATTTTTAACATGGAATAATATATGTTTGCCCAAACTAAAAGAGCTTCGTAGTACAGGACTCTATCAAAAATCATGCATGCTCATTCAAACAAGAAAACCAAAGTATTGATAGACAAAATCATTATAACATATTTCCTCAAGCACTTGCATTCAAATATGATTTCAATATAAAAAGAATAGATAGAATCATCATGCCTAGATTTATAGCTCCAATGAAGATACTACTTCCTAAGGTTAATCCACACTTGCTTTACCCTCTTGGAATCAACTTATCCTCAACCTTAACCTTTCACAAGCTCTCAACAAACAATCTAACCTACTTCCTTACTAAAGACTTGAACAATCTCTCTCTTGCAAAAATGAAGAATGGAGCACAACAAAATAATGAGAAAATGATTAGTAAATGTGGATGCCCTCAAGGTAGAGAAGCTACTCCATTTATACAAAAAATTGAGAGACTTAATGCTACAATTATGCTCTCAAATCCACAACATTTCTCCCTTCTAATGTCACCACTTGGTTTATAATGTTGACTAAGCCTAATCACAAGAATATCTGGCTTCCAAACTAACTATAAAATTGACACATATAAGTCCCATTTTATTCTACTAATGAATCAATCCTAATTTTACTAAGTCAAAATATGCTTATCCCTAATTTACCACTTACATAACCATAGGTTTCTAACTCTTATCAAATGATAGAGTTCAATATAATTACCACTTTCCATGCTTGCAAATTGGGTCAAATGTTTTGACCATGGGTGTTATGAAATAGGAGGGGGTGGTTTGAAACATTAACATCTCCCCACTCCCTTAGGATAAGGGGATACACTACCCTTAGTGGTGGTCGACCCTACTAATCGCCCATGTGGAATTCTTGTCAACATATTTATTTGTAATATAAATATATAAATATTATATTTAAATTAAATAATTTAAACATTATATTTTTAGTCCCAAATTTTGAATAATTAATCAAATGTATTCACAATCATGCAAAGGGATATATGTCATTGCACTCCTACAATCTCTACACTCTCCCCACTATCATCAAGGCACTGCACCCTCTTATCATGGCAATTGATCCTAGCTTGATGAGCCTCAAGCCAATCCATACCCAATACAACACCATAGGAACCCAAAGAAAGAACACAAAGATCTACTGAGGTGGAACAAACTCCTAAATCCAACACACAACCAAGTACAAGGGAATCCACTAACACCTTGGACCTTGTAGCCAACTCAACCTGCCATTGATCGACTTGCTTTTCTGCTGCAATCCCACATCGCTCAACTAAAGATGGAGAAATAAAAGAATCTAAAGGACCAGAATCAAATAATATTGAGCAAGAAATACCACCTATCTCACTTGAGGCCTCTATGACTATGCCCTGATGCTTAGCCCGATGGTTGTCAACCACCACAAATACATGATGAGATCTCCTTGCATCACCAAATGTAGGCTTTGAAACTGTTGGTTTCTGATCAGACATCTATGTAGACCTCTGAGGAATGTGAGCTACAATATCTCCATGTTGACCACAAGAGAAACAACCTCCTCTATTGAAACCTTTGCAAACTGGAGGTGCACTAGATTGCTAAACACTCTGCTAGAATTTTGCTAGAAGCTTTGTGTTGGCTACGAAGGGAAAGATTGCTTATCATGCTTCCTACTACGATGCCTGACTGACTGAGATGACTGAGATGACTGAGGTCTTGAACCATGAGTGACATTCTAATTCTGAAAATATTTCTTCCAGAATCGTTGACTACTGCAGGAAGATGGAGGGTAACTCCTAGAAAATCCTAAAGATTGTGGTTGTGCACCCCTCACAACTGAACCAGAAGCTAGAGGACTAATTGTTTGCACACCAGGCATACCTCCTAAAGCCAAAGCCAAAGTCAAATTCTCCTATACCAAGCATGTGTTATCCACAACTACCTCCATAGTCTTGGATTCAAAGACACGAACTCCACCACTGATATGGTCATTAAGACCTCTAATAAAATGTTGCACCAACATAGCCTCATCATCTACTAGCCCCGTGTAATACTTAAGTTCAAAGAACTTATGCTTGTACTGATCAATTGTCATAGATAACTGCCTCAAATCATGAAACTCATCGACCTTCCTTTGCCTCCAAAGATTTGACAAGAACTGAGCATGAAAATGCTCTAGAAGTAGCTCCCATGAAACTGTTGCAATATCCAAATGCAACTTCTACTCTTCCATACACCACCAAGTAGAAGCAAGATCATGAAGATGCATGATAGCGCACCTAGCCTTGGTGTTACTGCTATACGAATGCATAGAAATACACCTACCCAAATCCAAGAGCCAAGTCTCTACCTCCACACCACTACCAAATCCATCAAAAGTAAGGTGTCATGCCCTAAGAAGATCTCTCATATGGCTTGCTAAAACTACATCCTGATCCAGAACCATATCCACTCTCCTCTGAGGCAAATGTGAATGCTCTCTCTCACACTCCTAATACTCAACTCTATCCACACATCTACAATGACGAGACTCCTGCTGATTCTCCTCCTGCCTCGGCCCCAAGCGATCAAGAAGCTCCCGAAGCACATTTACCAACTGCGGAATTGCATCACTGCCTTGTTGATCCTTTTATTGCTCCTCATGGTGAGTCTCTTTAGAAACCTCATGATGAGGATTCTGCTAAGTACCCATACAACCACCATGACCACGACCTCTACCTCTAGCAAGCATCTTGTCTAAGAAAGACATAAAGAAACTATAAGATAGAGTCTAGGGCAATAAATGCAAGAAAAACAACTAGCAGGGACAACCACATGGGTAACCCAAGCTATAATGCTACTATGCACAATGGGATCATATGAAACCAAAGTACCTAGTGTATGAACATGGGCTTTGATACCAGATGTAATGCCCACCAAAATACCCTAGAGGAATATTACTAACATGCAAATAGAGATAAAAAAAATTAAGTACTCTAATGCATCAGATATATATAACTCAAATATCATATAACATTATTCTAACACCTTTTAACCATGCATATAATCAAATCCAACATGAACATAAGAATATAATATGCAAGCGAAAATAAACACAATCTCATCTACTATATTCCCTAGGGTATCTCAATGCCATCACTTAACTAAGTAACAACATCATAAACATAACCACATTATTACAAATCTACATTTATCCCATAGTCATCTCATCTAAGATCATAGAAAGACACTCATTTACATAACCTTAATGCATATACAACACAACCTCATTCGTTCTTAATTCTAGGTTCATTTTAAATGCACCAAATCCAAGTGCTCCTAATTCCTATTTCCTTAATTATAAAGATCCATACAACCCAATATATCACTATATGCATAAGCCATAATCAAGAGACAAGTACAATAGGTATTAACCTTGTTGGTGGCAATATTGTACACAGAAATAAAACTAGTTAATTAAGTTGTAATTGTGTTGGTTAGTTGGCAACCGAGGGGTGGCAGTTGCAGTGCGACGGTTGGTGCTCGCACCCCCTCAGTATCTTTATATACTTCTGAATGTAACTTGTGACGGGACAACGATTATGAATGGAATAACATCTCTTATATTGCATCTGATATCTATGGCATTATTAGTCTACATTACGTGTTTTATCTGTGTGCTTTAAGTTATTCACCCGAGAGGGCAAACATTTGGCACCATTGCCTAGACGTACTTGGGAATGGAAGACGCGGATGGCACACGAACACGATGGGCCTACCCGTCGGTGAGATTAACCCAGAGGCCGATGACGCACAAACAGAACAATCATCGTGGGACGCAGAGCGTGATGGCAAGAGGCGAAGGGGAAATTGAACCCTGTAATAATCCCGACACAATGTTGAGATAAATTATGGCCGAAAGGAAAAATAATAAAAGTTTTTTTTGTGTACATGGCGTGCGCTTGCTATGTACGGAAGTGATTTATGCCCAATGTATTAAATAAAGATAGAAAAAAAAAAAAAATAGAAATGGACAAGTGGGAGGTCGCGCAGAGGGCCTTGATTCTAGAACAACAAGTAGAACAAAGGCGTAGGCTAAGGCAGCTTGCCGAGGGACGACCGATCGAGGGGTTGCTTGAAGGGAACCCAAGAGGTGTCACAGAGGTTGTGGAAGCAGAGATAGACGGAGAGAAGTACACTCTCTACACTGTCATAGGGTTGCCCGAAGGGAACCTAGGAGTCACGGAGGGTGCCGAAGGCGACCTCTACAGTTCGCCTGAATACCACCACCGTAGGGTAAGAATTCGCGAAGAGTTGGTGGAACAAACAAGGTGAAATCTAAACTTGATCGATGCTACTAGAGACCTACTAAAGAATTTGTCCATTTCGGAGGACAACCAGAGGGAGACGACCGAAGGTGACGGTATGGTCGACGGTGCCGAGGGAGCACAAGGGTACCGTACGGGAGGCAATTTGTTCGGTTCGGGGTCAACAACCTTCTCCGAAGGACCCACGAGTGGAGGGTCAGGTGTAGGAGGCGGAGGTGGAGGATCACCAAGTACAAGCACACAAGGCACCAAAGGAGCGAGACCGAGTGGTGGGATGGCTAGTAAACAGAAGTTGCCAAAGTTCAACGAGCGAGGGGAAGGAAGATCTCGTCCGCCATTGTCGAACATGCGAAACCATATGGTCAACGAACGGTGTTACTGACCAAGACGAACGGGTAACACAATTCCCAACAACCTTGAGAGGAGTGGCCATAGACTGGTACTCAAATATGGACAAGGCCAAAGTCGGCACATGGCCCGACCTAAAGAAGCAATTTGGGATAGAGTTTCGCCTCCTGAGAGATGACAATGAAATAGTCGCCGAGATCTATGGAATGAAGCAGAACAAGAATGACACTATCCGAGCCTATAGTCAGTGGCTAAAGGAACTATTGGAAAAAATGGAGAATCAACCAGCAGATGGGTTGAAAAAGCGATGGTTCATGGAGGGACTAAAGCATTCCCTCCGAAAGAAGATGAAAATCATTCCACCTACATCGTACGAAGACGCATACAATAGAGTGATGGATCTCGAGAGTGAGACCAAGACATTGAAGAAAAAGAAGAAGAAGGATAGCTCGTCCGAGGAGGATGACTCATCATAGGAAAGTAGCAGCGACAATGAGGCTGGCAAACGGGTGCAAGCGCTCCAGAAAGACATGGAGCGAATGAGGAGGGAATTCAAAACAATGAAAAGAACTGGTCGGACCGAAGGGGACATATGGTGCACTGAGTGGAAAGAGGAGGGGCATACAAAGGGTACTTTCTCGAAGAAAGCATTCTGCAAGATTTGCCAAGTGATGGGACACTTCATCAAGGAATGCCCATACAACATGAAAACCCGAAGTACGCAAATGAGCCAAGTGTTGTTCACGGAGCAGGCCACAACATCCGCACCAGCGGGTACGACCCAGCAAACCAACACAACGACATCATCTGGAGGTTACCAGGACAACAGACATGGCGGCAGA
Source organism: Cryptomeria japonica (assembly GCF_030272615.1). Taxonomy (NCBI): domain Eukaryota; kingdom Viridiplantae; phylum Streptophyta; class Pinopsida; order Cupressales; family Cupressaceae; genus Cryptomeria; species Cryptomeria japonica. Next base: position 370,634,900 of record NC_081407.1, read on the forward strand.
AGGAATAGCAACAATAACAATAACGGAATCCGTATCTAGTATGACGCCAAGGGCCGACCTATTATCCAATGTAGGGCCTGTAATCAGTGGGGGCACTTCGCCCATGATTGCACGAAGGAAGCCACCCCTCAGTACCTCTACCAATGGTGTGGGCCAGGCGACCATGAGGATGCAAATTGCCCACAGGCAGGGGTTAATCTCCTCAACATTGAGAAGGCTGAGAAGACTGGTGAGGAAGAAGTACTGGCGATCACTCGCGCCCAGACGAAAAAAGCCACTTATCCCGACCCCCATATGGAGAAGGAGAGATTACGGGAGGCAAAGGCCAATATTGAACGAGAGATGACGGCCGAACGACGGGACAACGAGGTGGCGAGTTCATCATCCCGTACGGAAGCGGAAAATAACATCATTGGGAAAGTACTGCAGATGGAAGTACCTATAAGGGTAAAGGACCTTCTAGAAACAATGCCACAGTTAAGAACCGCCATTTTTAGTTCCATACAAACCACTACGTAGGCACCTTTGCGTGCCACACGAGAGGAAGTTCCGGTCAGCCCCTCGGTTGACCCAATGTTGTTGGCCTTAAATAGTGGTTAGAATCCTGTTGTAGTAGAGATGGGAATTCTTGGGGCTATCCTTAAAGACACCATCGTGAACGGAGGTTCGGGGGTGAATGTGCTGCCAGAGGATATGTGGAAGAAGCTGGGGAAGCCAACACTATGGCCACCCATGTTCAACTTGGTAGGTGCAGACCAACACGACATCAAGCCACTCGACACCCTGATGGCCCAGCCGGTCACCATCGGCACGCAACCTTTCATACTAGATTTTGTGGTAATCCCACTCAAGAAGAAGGGGTACAGCAAAGGTGAACCACGACTGGAAAAAGAACACCCTTTCTATGGAGAAAGGGGGGCGGAAGTACACCATTGATCTGAGGACCCAGGTAGTTGACGAGGAACTGACATCATCTTCAAAATCGAAGGGTGAAGGAAAAGGCTACCCGAGGGACGAAGGACGGGGCTATAGGGAGCCCAACGATGAAGGGATTCTCAAACTAGGAGAATGATCCGAGGATGAGACAGGGTCATTGAACGGGCTCTTTCACTGGCAGATGGAGGATTATGAAATGTTCCAGAGCTACAAGCTCGAAGTAGAGGAACTAGAGCAAGTAACAAAGGAGGTGTACCTGCCATAATACATAGAATATTGGAAGGGAGACGCCCCAAACCTCAGTGATGTAGATAATCCGAAGATCAATTGTGTCGGCAACGATTGGAACCTTGTGTGGAAGGCCGCAACTTTCAAAATCTTTATTATTCTTCTTCTTCTTATGTACGGGAAGGAGACTGTGGTCCCTGTAGAATTTGTGGTTTCAGGTCTTCGGATGGCCATTGAAAATAGATTGGCCACCAACGAGCCCAAATTGAAACCCTACCATGCGAAGCGCGCAACGGACCTGAGAGGCCAGACGGACACCCGAGAGCCCGGAGGGGGGCCCGAGAGGATGGAAGGGGACTCGAGAGGCCGGACAGACACCCAAGAGCCCAGAGGGGGACCTGAGAGGATGGAAGAGGACTCAAGAGGCCGGGCAGGCGACTCAAGAGGCACAGGACCACAACAAGAGACTCTCGGGCAAGGAAAACTGAGAAGGATGAAGGGCGATCCTAGAGGCATGGGACCCGAGCCAAAGACTCTCGACAATTAGATTATATATAACAAAAAAAACCCCACCGTACGGTCGTATGGGTCCGTATGGTAGGTGACCGTACGGCTGGAAAAAAGAAAGAAAAGAAGGCGCATGACGGTGGGACCATCGTGCGGTGGACCACCGACGGTGGAACCACCAATCGGTGGGACCACTGACGGTGGAACCATCGTGCGGTGGACACCCGCACACATAAACCCCCGCACAAACAAAGTGCAAAACAAAAAAATGCATGCAAAAGAAAAATACGCAGCCCATGCACGCGAAAAAAAAGAGAAGAAGACGTAGCCGCACAACCACGCAGCCGCACAAACACACACGCAACCGCTTCATCGTCAGTGGTCACCGTACGGTTGAACTGCGTTGGACGTGCAGAAGGAGGATCATACAGTGTGCACAATTGAGCATGTTGTCCGTACGGTAAGGAGGGTGTCGATTGCACGAGAAGGTGGCCGCAGATTGGAGGTATCAGTGCTGTTGTTGACCGTACAGGGAGGTTGTATGGTCGGGGTGCCATCAGGGACATTACGGTGAAAAAAAAAAAAAAAACAACGACGACGACCAGATTGAAAAATCATTTGATGACATATGGAGCCAAGATGCTGAAAATATTAGAGTGGAGAAGAAGGGTTTTGACACCTTAAAATATCACAGAAATGATGTGGGCCATGGACTTTCGTATGGTTCTGAGGGTTGTAAATTGGTGTTGGCGACGGGGGCGCTGCCCCTCGACCCCACTGGGGCATTGCCCTAGACCCCTAGTTTATTTTTGAGCTACAGTACACTTGTTGGAGTTGGGCGAAGGGCATTAGAGATGTCATGGTAAGTGTTGTGGTTGTCCGTATTGTGAGAAGGAAGCCTAAAGCTAAGCATTGGTGAGGGAAGGCATTGCAGGTCCGCGCAATTGTATGACACCAGAGAGTTATTCAGTTCAGTTAGCAGCCTTTGGGGAGTGTGATGGAGGATTTGAGGTGCCTCCTAGCCTTTGTGCCAGAGGGTTGTGGCCACCTCCAGGTAGGAATGGTACACTTGAGGAACTTGGAGTATGTCTCGGCTGGACGTGAGGTTGCCTTGGTGGATGCAGAGAGGGCTCGGGAGGAGTTGACCACCAGGTCGGAGGCAGTACTAGCGTGGGACATAACTCAGCGTACCCAGGAGTTGGATGCCCAGAGGGCAGCGCGGGTGGCTATCGAGGACAAATTGGCTAGGGAGACAGTCTCATTTGAGTAGCAATTGGTGGAGGCTGAGACTGAAAAGCGTGTTTTGCAAACAAGTTTGGTTTAGGCACAAGAGGAATTTGATGTCAAAAGAAGCAATAATGGTGAAATCCGCACTTGAGCATCGAATGGTAGCAGAAAAGGGTGTTCGGGCGAGGACGTAGCAGGTGTATAAGTTCCAAGCTCGACTGGCATCGGCAGTTCTGTTTAATGTCATCTCTATTTTGTATTAAGTCGTCTGGAGATGACTTCTTTTTTGGGGGGGGGGATGATGTTGGTGGCAATATTGTACACGGAAATAAAACTAGTTAATTAAGTTGTAATTGTGTTGGTTAGTTGGCAACCGAGGGGTGGCAGTTGCGGTGCGATGGTTGGCGCTCGCACCCCCTTGGTATCTTTATATCTGAATGTAACTTGTGATGGGACAACGAATAACATCTCTTATATTGCATTTGATATCTATGGCATTATTATTCTGCATTACATGTTTTATCTGCGTGCTTTAAGTTATTCACCCGAGAGGGCAAACAAACCTATCTTCTGATTAAGAACATATATTCTATTCCATTCAAACCAATCCCATAACATAGCCTCATTAACCAAAACTACAATTCCTTACTTTTACAAATGATCAATATCCCAATGTACAACATAGAATCAACAATAATTACAACCATGTTCTCAACTACATTAACCATGACTACAATCCTAATTACATCATTTACCATTACACATAAATACAATATTCATTTACATCAAGTACCACATAGTTATCAATCTATGAATATAGCTATCTCAAGAAACTACCACTATAAATGCCACATGAATCACATTACAGATCAATCTACTCCAAGAATCCATCCATAGAAGAAGAGGTAAGAATTCACGTCCATTCATAAGAGCATCCAATGAATAATATCTCAATAGGATAAGGCATCAAACCACCCGACCATGTGGAACCAATAAGGAACCACCCCCCTGCTAGGAGATGACACAAGGTCCCACACACACTCTAGACCCAGGCTGATACCTAACAACCAAAGGAACCCAACAAGACAACCACAACTAAAAATCAACGACATAGACCAATAATCCAAGACACATCACAAGGTTACGATTAAGATAAAAAATTCCCAGAGGCATATCAACAACCATGGCATAAGGAACAAGGACACATGTAGGAGAGAGTGTCATCACATGCAACCCGCACAAAGAAGGGTGATGCAAACCCTTGATGGACATGCAAAGTCATCTCTATCTATGTGAGAATCAAGGTAGTTCGACTTGCCATCTCTATGGCCTTCCCAAACTTATCCCGAGTCATCCCTCAAGGACTATGAGATGGGGCATACACAAAACATTAATGTATTATCTTGATTGGATGAATCTTAATTACCCAGCCTATCTAATTAATTATTAATGTTATCACTTGTTTACATAAGGAAAATTTTCATGAGCTCTTGGAAGTCTAGACCCACAAGCATCCTACAAGGAACCTCTTGGTGGACTATTCTCACGTGACCCCGACCGAAACATGAAAGTCCACTCCCCCTAATTATGTTCCAAGACCTTAGGGTTTCAATAAAAAAATACCAACAATAACAACAATAAGGAGGCTCAACAACCAAATAACAATAATCACATTGAACCATTCACAAGTGAACCTATTAAACAAAAGTCATGATGCCAATCACAAAGAAAACCCAAGAGCCTCATAAGGATCTTCCATCATGATCAAGGCATGATCCATCTTGCTTAGCCAATAATAACACAAGCATCCTCAGCAAGGCAACCTAATCTTCCTGGAACCATAAAGATACACAAATTCTCAAGCAAGGCAAGTACATCTTGCTAAATCACCAAATGCCAATAAAATCATTTGAAAACCATAACAGATCAAATACACCAACTCATAAATCACAAGGGATCTAAATGCATCCATTTGTACAAAGACAAAAAAATGATCAAATACAAAAGACAGAGCAGAACAACGCATTTGCCGTCTCTGACAACGCATTTGCTAGGAACTACAATGCATTTGATTACTTATGTATCTCATATACCAATTCATGTAGCACATTTTCTGACTCCTCCAACACTTTTGTTCATGACTGCAACGCATATACAAACTAGACCCACACACACAATAAGCAGAATAGCGCATTTATCATATGTGACAACACTTTCGATAGATAGAACAATGCTTTTGCACCCTAGTGCAACACATACACTAAACAAATTAGTGCATTCCCTTAAAAGGCTAGCACTTATGATAAAAAAAACAATGCTTATATTAGATGTCTTAGTGCATATGCTAACTTAGCGCTTTCGCTGAAAGGTTCAACGCTTACGACATCCAACATAAGAGAGAGACGAAAAATAAAATTATACAACTCCAGTGACACGAAAGGTATACCAAAAGTGACGCCCAAGTCCGACAAGATGAATGAGTACAAGTAATTTTACCCAGAGATTAAACAATAATAAAATTCATCATAAACCCGATGTAACATAATTCATTTCCTCTAAATAGAGATACAAGTTCATACACGACATTCATAGGAACAACACAAGACTTAAATGACAACCACACCAGCAATAAATCATAGTAAATTTTTTTTTCCTAAACCATTCATGATAATAAATTTATATAAATATTCTTACAACTATCCAGACTTTTCCCCACATACAATCTTTCACGAACAACTTTTCAAAAATGAAAATGCAAAAAGGAATAAAAATCTCCAACCTAGTAGTAGAAGATAATGGGCAATGAAAATTTGATGAAGAGCAAGATCCAATCCACAGTCTAGCCAAGCTCCCAAAATCTAGAATTCACACAATGCAATTAATCTCCCTTGAACCGACCCCTGACGATGCTCAGGAAGCCATATAAATATAATTCATACAAACTATCAAAATATGTCGGCCAAATAAAAATAATAGAAAATATAATATTTTATACCAACCATACCCCAAATTAGGGTAGGAAAATATATTAAATAATATTATTTAAATTATCCAAATCTCCCCACCAATAACAAAATAGGGTAGGTAAGGTAAATGATAATTAAATAACCCAAAGGGTAAAATAACTAAGAAAGGCCCAATAATTAAATACCCAAATGGAATATAAATACCCAATTAAATATTAAATCAACAATGATTAAACAATTAATAAATAAATAGTAATAAACCAAATAAATTAAAAGCTCAAATAATAAATATTCCAATAAACCTTAAATCATCAAATAATCAAAATAATAATAATATAAGAGCACGAACAAAATATAAATCCACATTAATAAATAATGACACCCAAATAATAATAATCACACATAAGGTCCTAATGCCATCTAATAATTTATTTTAATACTTAATAAACTATATTTTTTGATTGGTACATAATAAATTATATTTCTATATTTTTTTGATTGGTACATAATAAATTATATTATTCAATTAATTATTAATTAATAAATAATCATAACTCACAAGACAACCTGACATAGGGTTGAACAACATGCCACATGATGCAACAAGACAACTCACGCCAAGACACTGACTATCAAGGATACCAACTTAAGGCTAGAGTTTGTAGAAGGAACTCATGTCACCTCTAATCAACTTGCCATTGGGATTAAGACACGCTTAGACCTGTGAGACTAGGTGGGGTCGATGTCTAGTACCTGCAATCCCGCAACCACCAATATCCACGAGACAATAGATACAATAGCAAATCTCATAAATAATTAGACAAGTGAAGAGAATCACAACGTCATATTGTGCTCGTAATGAGTGATATGGCATTATCTCTATCACGAATACAGTCGTAACACAATCACAACAATCATAGCATTAACTCATCCGATATAATCATGAAATAGGGTTAGTACTAATAAGATATCATCATGTCATCATAAGAAATATAATCCATCGTGTATAAAGATCATCAAATGCAAGTTCATCCATCATAGTAATCCAGGACATAACATCGTCCACATAAACCTCAATGTATCATATGCCATAATACAGATGTCTAGCACAAACCATAAACATTTGAGATATAAATGAATCCATAAATATCAATCAAAATACCATTTAAGAGTCCAAGCAAGTCTATCGATGCACAAAAGAAAGATAAATCAAGGAGGGATACTACACAAAGTCTTGTGTTGGGGGAATTTTGTGGATGGAATATTCAACATAATCACTCTATTAAATAAGGTTAATGGGAGTAAAGATACCAATAATTTTTAAATATTAAATGTGTCAATTTATCCTTACATTAGGTTATGAGTCATAATATCTTGATTGGGGGAAAATAATTAATGACAATTGGTAATGTCTTCCTATTTTTTATCTATCATTGCTAACACAAAAGAGTGGATTGGTTTGTAATCAAACGGGATATTTATAATACTATGTGTAGTCACATAAATCTGTCCACTTAATTAAATGAATACTTAGTATTTATTTGATTATTTAACCATCAATTAATGAATTAATTAAATTAATATTTAATTAATTCATCTTAACCCTCTTCTCCTATTAATTAAATAAATTATTCAATTTATTTGATTTAATTCACTTAACCAAATTCAGACCATTAATTAAATAAATAAATCATATTTATTTAATTAAATCTTCTCTCACATTTAAATAAATTAATATTTATTTAAATCCCCCAAAATCCCACCTCTCACATGTAAATAAATTAACATTTATTTAAATCACCTTTATCCTCTACCCACTTGCATTTTCCTACAAATGCAAGTTGCACAATTATTTTAAATAATTTATTTAAATCACCTTTATCCTCCACCCACTTGTATTTTCCTACAAAAGCAAGTTGCACAACTATTTTAAATAAATTATTTATTTAAAATCCTATTTATCCTCACCCACTTGAAACCTTTAATGGTTTCCCTTAAAGTATTCAAACTTGATGGCTTTAAAGTCTTCAAACTTGATGGCTTCCTTCTATAGTCTTCTTAAGACTTTAATTGTTTTCCTTAAAGTCTTCAAGCCTTTAATGGTTTCCCTCAAAGTCTTCAAGCATTTTAATGCTTTATCTTCCTTTTTCTCATTTAAATAAATTAATATTTATTTGAATATTTATCCAAATGCAAATTACACCATTTAATTGAAATAAATGATTTTATTTTAATTGAAAATACCAAAATTTCTCCCACTTGCATTTTCCTACAAAATCCACTTGCATGCCTAAACCCCTTCTAGAATTTTCTAATCACTTCTAAATAACCTAACCCCTTCTCTAAACTTTGTCACATTCCTAAGCAAAAGGGAAGTCACTTCTCAAACCCTCAAAGTCTTTGATAACCATTAAAGGCTTTCAACCTTCAACCACTAAATGGCTCAAAGTCTTTGATAACCATTGAAGGCTTTCAACCTTCAACCACTTAATCCCCAAAGTCTCCAATAACCATTAATGGTTACCTCAAACCCTCCCACATGGTTAAAACATTTCTTTTGACTCAACCTCTACCCAACCCAAAGGTCTCATCAGGCCATTAATGCTTTGACCATGATTATCTCTTAAACATTTGCACAAAGGGTTTATCCTTGGATTAACTCTTAATCCAGTGGGTAATCTTAATTTGGACTTGACCCTTAGCCTCTAGATAACCATGAGGTCTTCTCAGGCCTTTAATGCCTCCAACCTCTTCTCTCAACCCAATCCTATGTTGACACTTGTCACCATTTTATTGGTGCCAATTGTGCACATGGATCCCCAACTTTCAAACTTGGCCCTTGATTAAACCATTCAATCTTAACCCTTCATTTCCCCATTTCTTCTATAAATAGAACCCTTCTCCTCAAGCAAAAAAGGGAAGCATTAGAGTATTGTTGTTATACTAGCATTAGCATAGAGCTTTCTCATAGCATCACTATCTACACTTGCATAGCATTTGCTTATCATATTCAACTATCTTGAATCTCCATATGGCATCCATGGCTAGTGCTAAAAGCTGAGAGCTACACTCATTTGGGACTTGGAGAGGAGAGGAACAAGGGAGGAGCAACTATGAGCATCTTGATTAGCTATTTTATTTTATGTTTATATGCTTTCTATTTCATGCTTAATATCTCTCTTGATATGCCTGTTTAGGATAATCTTTTGTTGCTAACACTAACGTTTGTTTCTTGTGCTCTTGTGTGTGTTGCCATCAAGCAGATTTTCTAATCCTTTTTGCAGAGCATCACTATGAAAAATTATATTTATTATCTATATCTCTAACACGATATTGCAAATAAATACTTTATTAGAGTTAATGATTCTTTAAGCATAACTATAAAAAAAATTTGAGGGAGATATCAGGCTAAGGATTTCTCTTGAAGCTTTTCAATTGATTATACAATATGGAAATATTTTTATTCAATTTCTGAAGTTCACATATCTTAGATTAGGTGTATTTGAAGGGGCTTCCTATAAAATACATAGATATGCAAGTGATTATGTCATCTTTATTGAAGTGTGCAAGAAAATGGTAGGCAATAAAAAATATAATGATAACAAGAAAATGGGGTATTTATTTCACATTAATCGAAGCTATTACTCATGCAAATATTTTTCAAATGCACAAAATGTAGAAATATTAGTGGCTAATGATATATTCTTATACAACTATAATTTACTTTGATTAAAAAAATAATTTCAGAGATTATTTATATTTTTCATGGAACCATTAGATAAGCATATTGAGATTTTTCGAAAGATTGTGTAGATGAATTACAAGTTAAAAAAAGGTAGATGAAGATGATTATAGAATAGGTTCAAAGTAATAATTTGTAATAGAATATAGATGATATAGAAGATGGTGGTTCAAATTTGATGGACCCAATTTTTATCTCCAATATTCAATTGTAGCCTCATTCCTTGATTAACTAGTTGGTAGAGAAAGAAAAAGTTGATATCAAATAAAATACACAATATTTATTCCTAAAATGAAAAGGTGGATATAGTCAAGAACCTCTAAAATATTATTGAGAAGCCCCCTCAAGATAACATGGGAAAAAGACAAAAATCAACTTCTTCTTCATTTGACATGCCTATTAATTTCATATATTCTATTAGGTAAAAATATACTACAACATGAGATGATGGCGATAAAGATTTAGGAAGAGTATTTGATTTATACAAGGAATGTGAAAAGGAAAGCCAGGTCTGAAGAAAGAAGATAGAAGTTAATTGATTTTCTCCCCAAAAGGATCAAGATAATTCTTGAGCTCTTAAAGAACAACAACCACTTATGACCCATATTTCTTCCTCTCCAAATCCTTCTCTATTGCAAATTTCTTCTCTTCCTTGTACACCCACTTCTTCATTTTATTCTCCTCCATCTCTACTACCAACAAAAACCAATACTAATTTAGTCCTAGGGACTATTTCACCCATCGATATTAAAAACTCAAACTATATATTCTCCTTCTATTAAGCACATTGATATACTAAGGGGTGGGGGAGGTGAGTCACTGAAGGCAATTCCAAATTAATTCAACATTAATTGTCATTAATAAGTTCTCCAATCATCACATTTAATTATCTAAGCAATAAAGAAGCATACGTCAACACAAAGAACACTATTTACATGAAAACCTAGAAGAAAAAAACCATAATGACAACAATTTCTTGGTCTATTTCCCAAATCTAGCCTCTTGTAAGATATTAAAGAACTTAAAATATTCAACAAGCACTAGCCTATTAGAGACACCAATCCCCAAATATAGTTGCAGACACCAACTTATAGGAGACACCAATCCCCTAATCCAAGATTTGAGTACCAACTTAGAACTTGAGACACCAATCTCAAATACATCAAGGTATACAAGAGATATGTTATGAAAACCTTCAAGGTTGAACCCTCAACATCTTCCTAATATGATCTACCTCAAAACACCTCACACTGCGTATGAGATCTTCAATTGACTTCATACGTTGAATAGATGGTTTGCACAAGTTTATCCAATTTATAATTTTCTTTATACATCCTTAACTACACAATTGGAATGAATTTAATCATTAATATATATGCAATCCAATAATAAGTACCACCTTGTGTCATTGTAAATCATATTCAATAATATCTGCAAGCCATTCATATGCAAGTTCCTTAATCGAACGTGTAGTTAGCTAGGTCCCAAGCCCCACATGTTACTCTAGAAGTGAGGATACATTATACATTACACAAATCACACTCTATTGGACCCAAAGAACACCCACACACTTCATCAAACTAGTGTATAGTGCAATACTTCTGGAACACCAAAATAGAGTGAGAACAAGTCTTAGTGAGGATAATGTCGATGTTATATTTCCTCCTTGTTGAAATCAACCTCTGAAACTTGAATATATTTTTCTTCATGTATAGCCTTGTTTTCCAAATTGAAAGCCATGAAACATTATTGTATTAGAATGCGGTACAAAACAAGTTACTAGATCATACATAATTCTTGAGCAACATATTTCAAAAACATACTGTGGATACTTTTGGATCTTTGCCAACAACAAAAACATGATATGACTCTAGTGACACATTGCAAAAGATGTATCAGAAAAGCTTGCCTCTGTTCATTTGGACAACTAATGCCTTGACATGACATGATGGTAATTAAAATTAATGCACCATCTAGATACTTAAAATCGAGGGAAACATAATGATAATCCATGTACATCCATGACTAAATCCTTTAGATGCTTTTCATGTCATGTGGAAAGTAATTAAACTTCCAACAACCTCCTAGTTACCTTGACATTAGTAACACAATTGATTGCACTTTTAACATCAATGACAACATAATGTTCAAAAATATCCCCTTTTGTCATTGATGGCAAGCAACAAAATGTCACCAACAAAATGCACCTCCTGAGAGCAATTTGATGCTCCCCTTTGTGCTGCAAAATTGTTTCCAATGTAATTGGACTTGACTTCCTTTCTCCTCAAGTTTGGCTTCCTCTTTAGATTCCTCTTTATTCTAGAATCCTTTCTCCCTCAAATGACATATAATTTTGGCTTCCTCTCCCCCCCTTTGACATTAATGGAAAAGGGCCACATTGATATTTATACTATGGCTCTTTTCCCTATGAGAAATAATTTGTGCATTGATACATTCTATACTTTTCCGCAAGACCACCAAGACAACTTGTGAAAGGGAGTCAACACTCCCTCTCAACTTGTACTTCCTCAACATCCAAGAGGAGGGAACTACTACTCCCAACTTTTTCCTAAGATGTACTCAAAGGTATCCTTTGGAAGGGGTTTTGTAAATATGTCAATAATTTGCTTCTTTGTCTAAACATGTTCTAATTTCACTTCTTTGTTTGCAAAATTATCTCTCAAAAAGTGATAATTGAGATATGTTTTATCCTTAATTACATTAGTGGATCCTTTGAGATGTTTATAACACTTTTATATTGTCAAAAAGAATAGGAACGGGCTAATCATTAAATCATTCTTCATTTCCTTGAGATTCTATTTCATCCATTGAACTTGGGTGCAGTAGGAAACTATTGAAACATATTTGGATTTTTCTATAGACATGGACATTGTATCTTATTTTTTGCTCAACCATAATAAAAGACTATCACGAAGAAAGAATGCTCCACCACTTGTGCTCTTCTAATCATCATTAATTTTGGTCCAGTTTGCATATGTGTATATTGTCAAACTAAAGATCTCACTCTTGGGATACCATAAACCAAAATCCAATGTAGCTTTCAGATACCTAAATATCCTTTTTACTAACTTTACATGGGCTTCCTTATGTGCTATCTAAATCCTAGCCACCATACTCGTTGCTTGCATTATATCTGGTCTAGAAGTAGTTACATACAACAAACTACTAATCATTGACCTATAAAAAGTCTGGTTCGCTAAAGAGGACTCACTGCCTTTTCTCAATTTACATCAAGTAATGATATGTGTACTAACCAATTTGCAATATTCCATCTTAAACTTCTTCAACATTATTTTTACATACTTGGTTTGAAATGTGAATATACATTTTCTAATTGAGAGACTTTTAAACCAATAAAGAGAGATATCTCACAAGGCATTGCCATTTCAAATTCCTTTTGCATAGCATCTTGAAATTCCTTCCACGTTGTATCACTAATACCTCCAAAAATAATATCATCCACATAAACAACAACAATCAGCAATTGATTACCTTTATTTTGAAGTACAATTTACTATGTGTGCTACCTCTCTTGAAGCCTTGTTGATACAAACACTTATCTAACCTTGAATATCATTATTTAGGAGCTTTCTTGAGTCCATAAAGGGCCTTTTTTAGTCTACATACAAAATCTAGATTCTCTACAAATTGAAAACCTTCTGATTGCTTAATGTATAGTTCTTCCTCCAACTCTCCTTCATAAATGTTGATTTGACATTCATTTGATATACTTTGAAATTCTTGAATGCTAACAATGCTAGACACATTTTGATTTCCTCTAGTCTTGCTACCCAAGCAAAAGTCTCCTCAAAATCAACTCCTACTTCAACATAATCTTTTTCATACAAGTCTAGCCTTATTTCTAACCAATTTTCCATCTTCATTCAATTTGTTTCTAAAGACCCTTTTGATGCCAATGACATTTTTTCCTTGGGTCTTGGAACAAGTTCCCAAGTTTCATTCTTCTCAATCTGATTTAGCTCTTCCTCAATTACCTCTAACCATCCCTCATCTTTGCTAGCTTCTACAAAAGTACTTGGTTTAATTTTTGATAGTAGAGCAAAGTCTACATGTTCATTTTCTTTCTCAATCCTTCTTTGAGTTTGAACTCCACTATTTTTATCTCTAATAATATGATCTTCAAAGTTATTTTTTAAACATATTTGGCCAAAGACTTTGCAACTATATTTTTATTCACTTCCAATTGACTCATCACCACTCTGTAATGATTCATCATTGTCATTTTCATTTGAAGCATCATTTGACTATAATATATCATCTATACTCACATTAGCACTCTCAAAAATAATTTGTAACCTTTTATCATAATATATATATGCCTTGCCTCTCATAGAATAACCAAGAAAAATGCTTTCATTAAATCTAGAATCAAACTTACCCAAATTTCCTTTGTCCCTTTTGATATAGCACTTACTTCCAAATATCCCGATATGCTTGATTGATGTCGATCTCCCTTTTAATAGTTCATGTGGTGTCTTAGTAGTCTTTGTCCTAATTTGTGCTTTGTTCAAAATGTAAATTATTGTTTGAACCACTTCTCTCCAGTACAAATCCGGTAACTTATCTTGGCTCAACATTTTTCTAGCCATTTCCTATGTCGTTCTATTTTTTCTTTCTACCACTCCATTTTGCTGAGGAGTCCTAGGGGCAAAATACTATCTCCAAATTCCATGTTTTTCACAAAATTATTCATATATGTTAGAATTAAATTCTCCACCTCTATCTGATATTAAACATTCAATAGTTCTACCCATCTCATTCTCTACCGTAGCTTTAAATGCTCTAAATTTTTCAAAAGCTTTTGATTTTTCTTTCAAAAAGGTAATCCAGGTCATTATAGAATAACCATCAACGAGCATCATAAAATACCTGTTACATTGTACACTATTTATTCTCATTGGTCCACACATATTTATATGAATTAGATCTAATTCTTTTGTAGTTCAATATTCCTTGGTTTGAAACTTGGTTCTTGTTTACTTTCCTTCATGACATGGGTTGAAGCTAGTAGATGGATGCTTCATAATTTTAGGTATGTATTTTAGTAATCCTTTTGAAATAATCTTTACAAGATGATCAAAATTCATATGACCAAGTCTTTTATGCCAAAACAAACTTTATTCCCTCTATATTGCAAAACAATTATCTCCATTGACTTCTCTGAAATGATTCTTGATTTCACATACATTAGCATTGAATGAAAAGTTGCAACCCTTTTCCCACATTTGACTTACACTTAGAGTATTATGTTTCATACTTTCTACATATAGGACATCATAGGTTTTGGTTTTCCCACCTTCAAGACTCAAAGTACCCTTACTAATAATTTTTGCAACTTAATTGCTACCAAGTGTTTTCGTTTCCCCGTCAAAATTTGTAAACTTTATAAACTTGTGTTTGTCTTTAGTCACGTGACTTGAGAATTTGCTATCAACGATCCACAAGTTCTTCTCCTTCAAAATGAAGTGCAATTTGTGTATTTTTTTATTCACAGAGCTATTTTCTTTTATATTCAGCTTAAGAGGACTTGCAAAATTACTCCTGTCGTGTTTTGCAATATGCCCAAAATTGTAGCACTTGTCAGAGACAATATTGTAATCAAATAAAGGTATAAATATATTTTTTCTCACAAAAATGTTCAAGTTCCTTATTGGAACCCTTCTAAAATTAATTGCCTTATGACCAAATTGATTGCAATTAAAATAATATCCAAAAAAAGAATAATTGAACATCATATTGTATGCTTGTCCTCTTGAATTTTGTCTTCCAAATCTCCTCTTTTGTCTATTTACTCGAGTGAAATCATCTTATTTGGTTGTCTTGGTCTGTTCAAATCTTGAACTTCTAAAGCCATTCTCTTTTGAATACTTTGCAACTATCTTCATGTATTTCATTGTTACCTTACAATTCTCTCTGTTAGAGTTATCATGTATGTGGCTAATAATTATTTATTTAATTATTAGTCTATTATACTGCATGCTTAAGCTAAACTTAGGCATTTAATAATATTCTAGGTATTTAATAATACACTTTATTCCTTTAGGGTTTCCTTAGGGTTGCACACCTTTAGGGTTGCACAATCTCCTTTTATAAGGATTGTATTGTACTTTTTTAATTATTCCCTCTTTGAATGATAATCTTTTTCTTTAGAGCCATTATTGCTTTTTTGTCTCCATTCTTCTCTTATGACGGGTATTTTGCTTGCAGGTGTTCTTGGGATCTCTGAAGTTGTATTTCTCAACTTCTTCATGGTATAAGAGCCTTCATCTACTGCCACTTGTTCCTGATTTTTTAGAAGATGTTTTGGAGGCAACCTTCCATCTTCGATTGATCAACTCTTCAGACTTTGGTGTTTTTTGCCATCTGTATCTTCGAGTTCAGTTGTTTGCCTTTGTTTGCCATTTGATACGAGTAGTGTTATTTGAGGGCACTCATGCAGATTTCAGTCTTTTCTATTTGATCATCTTCTATTTTAGTGGAGGTTCTTCAGATCGGCAGTTATTCTTCGACAGTGTTTGCAGCTTCATGCTTCAGTGGTGTTCTTCATGTTCATCCTTTGTTCCTGTTTTCTGGAACATTCTCTAGTTTGGAGGCTTCTTTAGTCCTTCACTAGCTTTCATCTCTTTTTGGAGTAGAGTTTTTTCCCATGAAGTTTTCTCTATTTCTCCGCTTTACAAAGATCTCTTGTACTCGAGTACCTCATCAGGCCTAGTTGTCGGGACCCATTGTTACTTTCATGCATTCTTAGTCCCTTTTTTTTTAGCTACTCCCTAAGTTCATCTTAAGGGGGGGTGTTAGAGTTATCATGTTGTGGCTAATAATTATTTATTTAATTATTAGTCTATTATACTCTACGCTTAAGCTAAACTTAGGCATTTAATAATATTGTAGGTATTTAATAATTATTCTAATTATTAAATACACTTTATCCCTTTAGGGTTTCACAATCTCCTTTTATAAGGATTGTATTGTACTTTTTAAATTATTCCCTCTCTGAAAGATAATCTTTTTCTTCAGAGCCATTATTGCTTTTTTGTCTCCATTCTTCTCTTGTGATAGGTATTTTGCTTGCAAGTGTTCTTGGGATATCTGAAGTTGTATTTCTCAACTTCTTCACTCTCTTATCAAATCTAATACTAGTCTTTATGTGCAATGACCTCTAGCTTCTTATGATATCATCTAAGAGCTCTATGATTTTTCCAAACTTTAATTTTAATTGATTGTTTTCTTTCAATAAATCATTTCCCATGGATACAACTTTTGCTTCAATATTTTACAATCTTTATCTCTTGTCAATAATCTTTCATTCATAACCTCCTCTATCCTTTTTTCTTATTCTATCTATATTTTAGATCAATGACCAATTTTTCTACTTTTTCAAGATTCTGAGAGTTTTTTCACACAAGGTTCTCTCCCTTTCTCTAGTTATGATAGATTTATTTATTTGTACATGAGTAATTCATCATACCTTGTAGCTTAGAACCATCCACACATCCATCCATGTAGTCATCATTAGTATTTTTAGCTTTTCCCTAAGTTTTACTTAAAGAGGTGTTGGAATTAAATAAGTAGTCACCTAATTAATTAATTAATTAATTATTAGCCCCCATTTTCAATTTAGCATACTTAAGTTGTACTTAGGTCATTCAAATTTTTATCTCAAGCCATAGGATGAGGACACATGGCATGATCTAGTTTAATCATCACTCCAAGGTTGCTTTTTCCCTTATTACAAGGATTTAGTTTTGTACACTGTAATCATTCAAAATTTTAACATAATTCTCAAGGGTTAAGTACAACAAATAATTTGTTCTCTCTCTCTCTCTCTCTACGATAGGTCTTTTGGTTATAGGTGATTTATAGGAGTTGTGGGGTTCAATAGATAAACTTGAACACATCCCATACCTTCCCAAATAATAATATAATTATTTATGATGTTAATAATCTTGATGCATCCTAGTTGCTCAAGAAGGGAGATAAAATAAAGCAAATGCCACAAATAAAAAAAAAGGGCTTTGGGAATAACTTTGAAAGAAACATTTAACAACAAGATTTACTAGTAGCTACAAATATACTTTGGATCACTAGACATGTATGAATTTAATTTTTCCTCTGTTGATCTAATATTTATAAGAGAGGTAGAATTGTAGGCTTCCAAATAGATCTAGAAAATATCTAGACCAATAATATCCCGCAAAGATTTATATAAATCATAAGAGAAGTCATCACAACTTGGATTTTAATCATCCATGCTAAAAACCACCTCATGAAGATTAGCCTAGATGTGTAGTTGGTTAGAGAAATCCTATTGCAAATCAAAGAGCCAACAAGGCACCACAATCATGCATTTGTTAAAGAGTATGGTCTTGTACAAGAGAAGGATCTTGGACTTTAAATACCTATAGATAATGGTGGAAAATAATCATAGATACCAATAAACATTATAGAAAGCCTTAAGCCTTCTCTAATGCATTTGATTTTATGGGAGATATAACAAGTAAAAAATGATTGGTAAAATTATTTGGAAACACTACACCCTATATCGAACCAATAAAGATGAGATTAAATTTCAACCCCTAGGTTATGTAATGCCAAAAATAACTTCTGATTCTAGAGCTTGGTCTCTCTTAGTTGTAGCACAAGAAAAAATAGTTGCTCTTATAGCCCAATACAGGCTTAACAAATCTCTAAGATGGTGGCCTTATATGAACAATAACCAAAGAGTGCTCATAGACGTATAAAATAAAAAATTAAACTTGATGACATCTTTTCATGACTTAATCTAACCAACCCCATGGTAGGATGTGGCTTTAGGTTCTAGATGTGTTGTATATGTACAAGAATGACATTATGACTTAGTAGTGATGTATTGACAAAAAACTACATTTTTTATACTTTGGGCATGGTTATCTTCCATTCAATAAAAATAGTAAAAAATGGTTGAAATTGACAATTTTTGGTAAATTTGTTTTATTGGAATGTTCCCATTTTCTAGTGAAATCCTCAAGGATTTGGTCTTTCTTACTTAAAAGGGTTTTGTTTCTTGTTTTGTGACTAAAACCCCAATCTTTTTTGTGCTTTGTACCATTGCATATGTCACTATTCTATTTTTTATTCTAAGGATGACTAATTTTATAAAATTTCCACTTAAATTTATAGTCTTTGTAAAGAAGGAGGACGAAGAGGTAGAATTGGTTGATGACCACTGACATTTTCAACCACTATAATCCCTAAAACTATTCTTCCCACCCCACTATAGGGAACTATGTTGGCATTTGGCATTATAACAGACAAGGAGAGATTGTTGGCATTTCAATAAGGATATTGAGAAGGTTGTTGATGATTATGGATAAAACTGATTAAGGATGTTTACTGTCTTAATATTATTATTTTGTCATTGATGTCAAGAAATTGATTTTCTAATTCAGTATGATGTTGCCATATCTTGAGAAGTATGATTTGATGAGTATAAAGATGTCGGTAAAAGACACAGAAAGAATATGATGGATAAGGGGAGAAATAAGTTATTCAATGGGCAACTATTATCGAGTTAGACAATGATGAGATCATGATGATTAGATTGTTTTGATATCCTACATATGTTATTGATTGAAAGGTTAATACTATACTATGTTACCAAGCAAAGAACCTAGTCGATAAACCCTAAGGTTATCGCTATCAGTTAATGAAGGCAGAATGTCTACCGAGTGAAGTTTAGTATTTACCAAGTTGCAACTGAGTAATAACAGAATGCATTGAATGAATAAAAGCATTATTTAATGAAGGAAGCTGATGAGCTGGCTATGATTAAATGATTGGTATGTCGTGAATGAAGTTTGTTAAAGAATCTATGGCAAAGGATAATTGGCTAGAAGATCTATATCTCAGATTGAACTGCAATACCCTAACACAAGTTCCAAGAAATATATGCAAGTCCCAAGGCGGGGTAAAACGTTTTCAGGTCTAAGGATACATTGAACCTGGTCAAAGTTTGAAGATCTGATGGCTATGATTGATCATGGGAAATGTGATCAAGGAGATTAAGCGGTTGGCGAATTGTTTATAAATAGGAAATTGTTGATAAACAATGTATGCGGGCAAGTGTATGCATAGGGATGCTACATAGTGATTACCGAGCACAGAAGCTTGAAGATCTGTTTTGAATAACAAAGTATAGAGCCTAGTAGATGGACTAGATTAGTTCTATGTCTATATTGTATTGAGAAAATAAGAATCTGCTTTAGCATTTTAGATGTGAAATTGTAGATAGATTTTATTACTGTTATTTTGTGAAGTGATAGAAAATCTCTTAACCAAGTGGACTTAACAGTCTTATTTGTAAAACCCTCTAGCAAGGTGACATTCTGATTGAGTGTTTGAAATCATTTAACAAGGTCACTTCTAACAAGGTGAAGATCCTAACAGATCTAAGGGAAATCCCTTAACTAGGTCACATCTAGCAATGTGTTTGTAATCTTTAATAGGATTTTCTTTTAACCGAGCATACTCTAGAAGAGTATATTTCTTAGTGCATCCGAAATCCCACAGTGGTTTTTCCCTATTTGGGTTTCCACGTTAAATCTGGTGTTATGAGTGTTATGATGTTTATATGCTTTTGAGTTTGCTTATTTAGCAGTTTTGGTTATATTACTGAAGTATATGTTACCGAGGTTGAATTTGATGTTTTTATGGAAGATTAAGTTTGTATGATTCACCCCCCCCATCTCATCTTATTAGCTTGGCATCTGTACTTATCTTTAAGTATCAGAACTATCAATTGGTATCAGAGCTTTGGACTCCGGAAGAAAAAGTTTAAAGGTACTTGAGGAAAAGATCCAAAGATGTATAAGAGGGATGCACTGAAGCTGAACAAGTCAAGTTTCTCTACATGGCAGAAAATGATGAAGTTGCACCTATCAGGAGTTGGAGAATATGTTGTATATTATCTGGAGAATGATTTCATCACACCGAGCACCTATCCATTAACAATGGAAGAGATAAAGGCAAAGCAAAAACATATCCAAGCAATGATTGACATAACATCTGCATTGACTGATTCAGAGTTTAATGATCTAGAAGGCTGCAATGATGCAAAGGCAATGTGGGACAAGCTCATATTTGTGTATGGAGGAGATGAACATGTTCAAAGAGCAAAAGTGGATAGTCTAAAAGGACAACTTGAATCTATGAGGATGAATGAAGGTGAGAACATAACCTAGTACAGTACAAGACTCAAGGAGCAGGTGGAACTATTGAAGAAAATGATATAACAAGTAAGTTGTTAAGAACCCTTCTACCTGCTTATGCAATCCGAGTCTTTGCAATCAATGAATTGAGGTCTGTACCAAATATGCCAGTTTCTTTAGATGCTACTATTGGTAAGCTACATGCATTTGAGTTAAGTAACTTTGATAACAATGGATCATCGGTAAATAAAGTTGAATCTACATTTAGTTCTTTTCATCTTGATGAATCTAATGATTACAATGATAGAATGAGTAAGTACACTAAAGGGGATCATAGTGGAGCAAGTGAAAGATTTCGCAAGAACATGGAGGAAGTACACAAACTGTATGAGGAAATTAGAAAGCAAGAAGAGTTTGAAGCACTATTAGCTAGGTTACCAAGAGGCAAAGGTAAGTATAAAGGAAAACTACCTTTGAAATGTTTCAATTGTGATAAGATAGGACATATGGCTTCTAACTGTCCTGACAAATATTCTACTGAAAAGAGAGATTACCGAGATGATAGACAGAAAGATAATCATTACAGAGGACACCAAGACTTCAGAAGAAGAGATAGAAAGTCATGCTTAATATCCAATGATGATAAATCAGATGAAACTGATACAGAGGAAGTAGTTTATGTGGCTATCAAAGATGGATCAGATGAAGAAAGGTATGAAGAAAAAGCCCTAATATCTCACATAAATACTAATGATTCTTGGATCATAGATAGTGGATGCTCACATCACATGACAGGTGATAAACACAAGTTTGTTATGTTAGAAAACTATGATGGAGGCTATGTAAGATTTGGTAATGATGAACCATGTCCGGTAAGAGGTAAAGGATCTATAATACTTCTTGACAATGCAAGATGCAATGATGTTTATTGGGTTGAAGGTTTGAAATACATTTTGTTGAGTGTAGCACAGCTAAACAATACAGGTTACCGAATAGAATTTCAGAAAGGAATTGTCAAAGTTCATGACAAACATGGAAAGTTAGCTGCTACCGGGACACAAACAAAAGGTAACACATTTCACCTTGACTCAACTCGGAATAAATTTTTGTATGCAAAGATAGATGATACCTAGTTATGGCATAAAAGGTTTTGTCATGTAAATTTTGATAATCTGATCAAAATAAGCAAGAAGCACCGAGTAAGAGGTCTACCGAGTCTTGAAAAACCTGTGAATGCTATGTGTCGAGGATGCCAGATGGGTAAAATGACAAGATCAAGCTTTACAAGTCTTACACTTCTAAGGGAACTTTAGATCTTGTGCACACCGATCTTTGTGGTCCTATGAAAGTTCAAAGTTATTATGGTGATAAATATTTCATATTATTTGTGGATGATTACTCAAGGATGATGTCAGTAATGTTTTTAAAACAAAAATTAGAAGCTTTTCAAATGTTTAAATGGTACAAGGCAAGAGTTGAAAATAAAACAGGAAGACAATTGAAATGTCTTAGATCAGATAGAGGAGGAGAGTTCACATCTGATGAGTTCAACTTATTCTGCAATGATCATGGTATAAAAAGACAAGTCTCTATACTGAGAACTCCACAACAAAATGGAATTGCTGAGAGAAGAAACAGATCTATTGTGGATTGTGCCAGAACCCTGATGATTGAAAAGAAAGTGCCACAAACATTTTGGAGAGAAGCAATAAGCACAATAGTTTACACCCTAAACCGATTACAACTGAAGAAAGGTACTTTGAAGACACCATATGAAATCTAGTATGACAAGAAACCTAATGTAAGTTATTTTAAAATCTTTGGAAGTAGATGCTATGTACACAAGGATGATAGAAATGGCAAGTTTGATCAGAAAAGTGAAGAAGGAACATTTCTTGGTTATTCTTCTAGAAGTAAAGCATTTAAATGTCTGATCAAATCATCTAACAAAATAGTAGAAAGTGCAAATGTGAAAATTGATGAATTTGCAGAAAGAAATGATGAAGGAAATTCCAAGGAACCAGAAGATTATGATGAATTTGTCTATGTTCAACCAACAAGTCCTACCGAGAAAACTATAGAAGGAAATGAAGAGAATATCCAGTTATCGAGTGATGAAGAAGATCATACAGAGCCTACCGAGCCTATATTAGCCAAATATGTCAGAAGACATCATGCACCAAGTCAGATTATAGGAGATAAGGATGATCCAGTGATGACAAGGAACAAATTGAGACAGAACACATGTCTGATATCTGAATTTGAACTGAGAATAGTGAAAGAGGCATTTAACAGTGAAGATTGGATAAATGCTATGACAGAAGAGATTGATCAAATCAAGAAGAATGACACATGGACACTGGTCCTAAGACCGAAGAACAAAAATGTAATCAGTACAAAATGGATTTTCAGAAACAAGCTAAATGAAAAAGGAGAGGTCATTCGAAATAAAGAAAGACTAGTTTGCAAAGGTTATGCCCAAGAAGAAGGAATTGATTATGGTGAGACTTTTGCACCTGTAGCAAGACTTGAAGGAGTAAGAACATTGTTGGTATATGCTACTTACAAGAATTTCAAGGTATATCAAATGGATGTCAAATCTGCATTTCTGAATGGAGTATTAGAAGAAGAAGTTTTTATTGAACAACCTGAAGGATTTGTTGAAGACAATAAAAAAGATCAGGTATGTAAATTGAATAAAGCTTTAAATGGTCTGAAACAAGCACCTAGAGCATGGTATGAAAGATTGCACTCTTATTTAATCAAGATTAGTTTTATAAGAACAAGTGAAAACAACAATATTTACATGAAGAATGATGAAAATGGAATACTGATCTCAACAATATTTGTTGATGATATTATATTTTGTGGGAATGACTCTCTATGTAAGAACTTTGGAAATGAAATGAGCAAAGAATTTGAGATGTCATTAATCGGTGAGATAAAGTATTTTATAGGTTTACAGATACTGCAAATGAAAGATGAGATTTTCATTACTCAATCCAAGTACATAAAGGAAATCTTGAAGAAATTTGGAATGGAGGATTCAAAACCAGTAAGTACTCCTATGACTACCAACTGTAAACTATCAAAGAATGATGAATCTGCATCTGTTGATGAGACACTTTACCGATCTATGATTGAAAAGTTGCAATATGTTGTTCACAACAGGCCAGACATAGCACATGCAGTAGGTATAGTTGCAAGATTCTCTGTAGATCCTAAGGAAACACACATGATAGCAATCAAGAGAATTTTCAAATACTTAAAAGGCACTGAGGATTATGGCTTAGTATATCAGAAAAGAAATGATTTTTGATTTAAAAGTTTATACTGATGCTGATTGGGCAGGCAACATTGATGATAGAAAAAGAACAAGTGGAGGAGTTTTCTTTTTAGGAGAAAGACTAGTGAGTTGGCTTAGCAAGAAACAAGGATGTGTTTCACAGTCAATAGCAGAAGCTGAATACGTTGCTGCAGCATTGAATTGTACCAACATAGCATGGATCAAACAACTGTTGGAAGGTATAAATGAGAAAGTTACCGAGCCAGTAACTATATTCTGTGACAATACTAGTGCCATTAACATTTCAAAGAATCCTGTTATGCACTCTAAGACAAAGCACATCTCTATCAAATATCATTATCTTAGAGAAGAAGCTCAAGAGAAGAAAGTGGTGTTGGAATATGTTAGTACAAAGGAACAAATAGCAGATATCTTCACCAAGCCACTACCAAGGGACGCTTTTGAGTATCTTAAAAGTAAGTTAGGGGTCCTACCCCTATCTTCTACTCATTGACTAAGTTCGGTGAAAGCATCAATTCAATGACTCTACAGAATATCTTTTAGGAGTTGATGCTGATTTACACACTTTAAGATGTTTTCTAAAGGTGTATAGGAAACAATACAGGAAACAATACAGGAAATAATACAGGGAACAGGAATTGAAGACAAAATGCTCTGATCGAGACTAAGTTGACACATAATAGTAGGAAATCACTTCATACAGGAAGAAATTATGTTTTAGTTCTTTACTTTTTGGCATTGTTGTCAAAGGGGGAGAAGACAGAAGAGAAGAGGAGAAGACTAATGTATGGGGGAGAATTCTGATGACAGGGGGAGAGCATTTCAAAATCTCACAACAATCTGAATCAATTAGGTCAAATCAATTGGTTTTGCCATCAATGCCAAAGGGGGAGATTGTTGGCATTTGGCATTATAACAGACAAGGAGAGATTGTTGGCATTTCAATAAGGATATTGAGAAGGTTGTTGATGATTATGGATAAAACTGATTAAGGATGTTTACTGTCTTAATATTATTATTGTGTCATTGATGTCAAGAAATTGATTTTCTAATTCAGTATGATGTTGCCATATCTTGAGAAGTATGATTTGATGAGTATAAAGATGTCGGTAAAAGACACAGAAAGAATATGATGGATAAGGGAAGAAATAAGTTATTCAATGAGCAACTATTATCGGGTTAGACAATGATGAGATCATGATGATTAGATTGTTTTGATATCCTACATATGTTATTAATTGAAATGTTAATACTATACTATGTTACTCAACAAAGAACCTAGTTGGTAAACCCTAAGGAACCTAGTCGGTAAACCCTAAGGTTATCGCTATCGGTTAATGAAGGCAGAATGTCTACTGAGTGAAGTTTAGTATTTACCAAGTTGCAACTGAGTAATAATAGAATGCATTGAATGAATAAAAGCATTATTTAATGAAGGAAGTTGATGAGCTGGCTATGATTAAATGATTGGTATGTCGTGAATGAATTTTGTTAAAGAATCTATGGCAAAGGATAATCGGCTGGAAGATCTACAGCTTAGATTGAACCACAATACCCTAGCACAAGTTCCAAGAAATATATGCAAGTTCCAAGGCGGGGTAAAACATTTTCAGATCTAAGGATACATTGAACCTGGTCAAAGTTTGAAGATCTGATGGCTATGATTGATCATGGGAAATGTGATCAAGGAGATTAAGCGGTTGGCGAATTGTTTATAAATAGGGAACTATTGATAAACAATGTATGCGAGCAAGTGTATGCACAGGGATGCTACATAGTGATTACCGAGCATAGAAGCTTGAAGATCTGTTTTGAATAACAGAGTATAGAGCCCAGCAGATGGACTAGATTAGCTCTATGTCTATATTGTATTAAGCAAATAAGAATCTGCTTTAGCATTTTAGATGAGAAGTTGCAAATAGATTTTATTACTGTTATTTTGTGAAGTGAAAGAAAATCTCTTAACCGAGTGGACTTAATAGTCTTATTTGTAAAACCCTCTAGCAAGGTGACATTCCGATTGAGTGTTTGAAATCCTTTAACAAGGTCACTTCTAACAAGGTGAAGATCCTAACAGATCTAAGGGAAATCCCTTAACTAGGTCACATCTAGCAATGTGTTTGTAATCTTTAACAGGATTTGCTTTTAACCGAGCATACTCTAGAAGAGTATTTTTCTTAGTGGGTCCGAAATCCCACAGTGGTTTTTCCCTATTTGGGTTTCCACGTTAAATCTGGTGTTATGAATGTTATGATGTTTATATGCTTTTGAGTTTGCATGTTTAGCAGTTTTGGTTATATTACTGAAGTATATGTTACCGAGGTTGAATCTGATGTTTTTATGGAAGATTAAGTTTGTATGATTCACCCCCCCATCTCATCTTATTAGCTTGGCATCTGTACTTATCTTTAAGTATTAGAACTATCAAACTATACCTTCACCTCCAAAGAGATCCCCCAAGGGAGATCAATGTCCCCTATGCTATTGAATATATTTGCGCAAGAGGGATTTGACTTGATCCCCTAGAATGTCATAGTCTTACATGCTCTTTAATTTTATTAACTAATGTCTTCATATTAATTTATTATTCTTTATTATATAGTCATGATTATGTTGCAACTTGAAGTCCTCATTAGTGTTCCATATGTTGATTTCTTATCACATCACAAGGATCCTTCACATCATGATTTTTATATAAAAATAATTGCTAAATTATGAGCTAGCAACATTATACCATGTGTCCATAGTGTAGATTCATACTCACTAGTTCATGCACTATTGTGCTATTCCCAAGTTGAGTTGATTACTTAAGATTGGTCCATTAATGCGTAGTGTATGCTTCATGAAATAATAATAGATGATTGGTTAGCTTGTGGTAGGTCGATATATCCTATTGTATTTTGTAGATCCTTCAAATTATGTTTTGGAAGGTGGACCCCACTTTCATACACATGATGTGTGATGGATTTACATTTCCTACATGTATGTTGATTTTGTTTCCAACTCAATAATATCTTTATGTGGTGGTGGACAAGTGTCAAATTCGTATTGCATCATGTAAATCCTTCAAATCATAGTTCTTTTTTGAATTATTTTGTTAAAAATGTGACCTAGTGATATTAAGTGCCTTGAAGTTAAGTGTGTACTTGTTGGTTCCAAGAATGTTGTGTTGTCCTCGTGCCAAGTTAGCAATTAATGATTCGATTGTTAATGCTTATATATGCACTTCATAGACTAAATATAAAACTCTAGTTAGCTTGGTATAGTTGGTAACATTCCATTGCATTGCTTAGATCCTTCACATTGTGGTTTTGAATATGGACCCCACTTTAATTTTTTCAATGTGTAATGGCTTTGTCTCTTATGGGAGGAAATGTTAATGTGGTTTATTTCTAGTAGTATTATATGTGGTGGTAGAAAAATAACTTTTTTTTAATGCATTGTAGAGGTCATTCACATTACAATTTTGAATATGGGTCTCAATTTTATATATGCAATGCACAACGAAAATAAAAGGTAAAATATTATTATATGCAATCGTTTAGTTGTCAATACACATGGAAGAATGTTATGATATTATTGGGTCATATGACAGTCACCCAATAAATACAGTTCTCCTATTGGTAAATGTATACAACATATCTCTCTAGTGGTACTAGGTGTTAAAGTAAGAGCATATATTTGATGTCATTACTCTCTTTAAAAAGTTCCAAATAGGGTGCCACAGGAACACTAACATGTCACACTAATCCTACATAGCTAGAACACCATTAGTAATCCACTAAGGTCCTCCAATTGTTCAATACAAAATTTATATCTAGAAGTAATCTTCATCACAAAGACATAGATTCACATGGAATAGTCGAAGAGGGAAACAACCCATACAACTATTAATGTAGTAGGGTCTTTATGAACTCTATTCTAGCATATCTCATAGTATTTTCCTTTGTAGATTATGCAAGAGGTTACCCATTTGATTGGTGATTAATCTTGTGACAAATGTTGCCCATCTATGTGGATGGTCTTTATAATCATTCTTATATAAGAGATAACAAATTCATTTGTAAAGAGATTGGAAAGAAAAAATCCTCTATACAATATATCACACTTATTTTGAAGAAACTAGTGTTTTAATGTTGTTTTTCCAGATTTTTATGATACTTTTTTTTGGTTGCTTTATATGAATGATGTTTTGATCGCATATTGTCTCTTTTTTATGTTTGCTTGTTCTTGAGGAGAAGTACACTTTCAAGGAAAGTGAAAAATGTTTTTTCTATACATTTGATATAGGATTTATTGTTTTGATTAGTGATTGCTACACTTTCAATGAGGGTGAAAAATCTTTCCATAAAGCAAGTAGGATTTGCAATTTTGGTAACATATTATTAATTATAATTTTTTATTCAAATTAAATTTGTAGATTCAAGTTATTACAAGGCAATAAAATTCAATATAATATAGTGGTACATGCTTAGAATTGTGCAAAATGTTGTTGTCAATGTAGAGACATGATAATACTTGGTGACTCTATATTTACCTAAATATACATTGGTTAGTTTATAAGAAACTCTCCCATCCCACTCATACTTAAGAACAAAAATAATTAAAAGAATAATTTCTTTTTCTTATTTATATTGTTCATGTCTGATAATTAAGAGTACAAGGGGTGTATATCAATGTATGACATTTTCCAGAATCCTTGCTATGTCTGCATGACATTTTATTTACTTTGATAAACCTATTTCATTCCATATATAGTCCAATGTGCATTAATAGGTCCTGTACAAACCTAAAACATAGGAAATATCTATATCTCTCTCATTTTTTTGTCATCCTCTTAATAGTTTTCATCATAGGAATTCATAGCTCCTCAAAATATCAAATATGGGTTACAGAACCAACATGATCAACTAACAATAGAAATTAGTAAAATAAAAGATAGGTTGACCTAATGACATGACTTTAGGGTTGCATAAAGTTAAAGTATTTACTATATACAAATCTAGTACATAATTTTATATATTTTATATGAGATGTTTCAATTTTACTTTACATATACTTACCCACTTCTAATGGTTGCTCATGCATGTAATGACAATGCATTTTTTTCTCAAATGTGGAAATGAAAACTTACATTAGATCAAGTTTATAAAAAAATTGCAGTAGTCAATCCGAGTATTACATATCTCTGAAACAATGCCAAACAATAGATCTTTTAAAGGCATCATTAGAAACATATATATTGATAAATCCCAAAAGAATGATTATTAATATAAAAAATGACCCATGAAACATTACAAATGAAGTCACAACCTTGATAACTAGATTCTATAACCATTTAGATAATTATGTAACGTTAAATTTTTATCATATACATTATAAGTTGCACACTTAATAATCCAGCATGAGAAGATATTATATCTCCCAATGCTTTCACTCATTCAAATATTTTTGAAAATCATTTTTTATAGTAAACATGTTAGCATATATTTAAAGTTTGAGCATTAGTAATTATCTTCTCATCTTAATGATAAATTATTGATTGTGATCCAAAAAAATAATAATTAAAACCAAAAATACTTTCAGTACTAACTTCATTAACTATTGAAAACTTATACACACTATTAATAAATAAATTATCTCAATTTTCAATTCAATTTATATATCATCTAAAAACATTATAAATCACTTTTCCTTTTCGACCACTAATACAAATTTTATATTATTGATGCCTGAAGTGTTTTTAAAATATCACTCATATTAAGTTTTATTCCCATCAGTTAAAATATGTGTAGCATAATTCCTTGTGTTGAAGGAGAGGTACAAGGGAGGATGGTAAAGTACAAAAGATCTGTAAAGCAAAGCATAGCATTAGGACAAATTGATCTATTGCTAAGTGAAAAGGGAACATTTTTACAGAAATCAACTCTTCACGCTGCACTTATTTTCTTTAGCCGCATTTTAAAACTTCAAAGTATTCTATAAATAATGGCTTGTATCAGCTACCATGAGTTAAAAGTGACAAACATGTCATATTTTCCTTTATCGAGTGTGATTTGTTAGCTTGAGAATATAAAACATGACTGGGAGGAGAGATGCTCAGAAGTCATTAAAAAGTTATGTAGCCATTAAAATTCTTTGTACGTGGGAATACTCAATATAGTGAATGATGAGAAGAAGAGATGCCTCTCTATTACATGTCCCACATAATTCCTTTTACTACCTCAAAGGATATATTTGCTAAGAAGATGCAGGATTATATCCTTTTTCAGTGTCCGAGCCCCTTTGAATAGAACAACCCATGAAGTGTAAATGGGTGATAAGTTTTTGAAAGAGTATGGATTTCTTTTGGGCTCTCATGGGTATATAATGTTACCCTTTTCGTGGGTATATGATGTTAGCTGACTATATTCCATCTTTTGAAGTGATGTGATGACTGAAACAAATGATACAGTCAAGGTGTAGAAAACCATTGCACATATGTCATATGTTTGATGCAGCAATAATATAAAATCTGTGGCTCCATGGAAAGGTAAAGCAGCTTGGTTTGACATAGAACATTCCTTTCATATTTGAGAGAATATGTTCTGCACACCATTTCAAAAAAGAGAAGCAAAGAACATGATTACTGCACAATTCTCATACACCATGTCTTATGCTCTTATTCCTCTGACCTCAGCCCACCTCACTTCCTTTTAATCTTTGAGAGATATGCATCATATACTCCTTGCATTAAAAAATCATTGCTTTCGGCACTTGTTTTTTGTTTTATAATTTAAGATCCCTCTTAGCGTTGCTACAACGCACTGTGTCACTTCATGAATTATAATGTGGGCGAGCCCTTCATAATCATTTCTAAGCCCTGATAAGGTGGTATATCTTATAATTTTACACGTGTCGACCATGCACGCTTGAAGATATGCTTTTTCAATATTCTTTCTTGCCTCTCTCTACTACTAATTTGGGGTGAGCTCTCTGCTTTCAGTGTATGCAAGCAACGCAATACACTGCATCTGACCCTCTTTAACTCTATTCCCTAGAGACATAAGGGAAATTGGAAAACAGAAATGGTAAGCCTTGAAATTCAAATGACTTTATAGTCTTTCGAAGTTGATTCAGTTGTATTAATCAGATACATGTTGATTACACTTCCATTGCATTACTAGATTGTTGTGCAGGCGTGTTTTAAGATCTTCATATTTTGAACTGAAAAGAACATGATATGGAAATCCCAAGTCTTTCCTAGCATATGTTTACTTGGTTTTATTTCATCAGTTCTTGGGTCAACAGGGCTATACACAAATCCATAACTCGCCAATTGCCATGGCATGGCTGTTATATCTGCTGTCAATTTCTTCCTCCATAGTTTAAGCACAGTTTTCATGTAGATGCTTCTGGGACTTTAAAACAGGATTTTTTAATATCTTTTAACTGGAAAATTTATATCAAGTTAAAGATAGATATAACATAATTACAGGGATTGTTTTTAGTAAAATAATGTTTATGTAAAACCATTTAAATAGAGAAAAAACTGTAAAATGCAGAAATATTTTATGTTAAATATAAAATTGTTCAAAAGTCAAACACCCAATAATAATTTTATATTTTATTCATATATAAATTATATAAAAATAGTAAATTTATTCTTCTACCTCTTAACTATCAAAGAATAATCCTAAACTAATCATCTGGGAATAGCATTGAAGTCCGTGCCTCAAGAATTTATTTACCATATTTGTGTACCACAGAGCTACATATTTTATGCCTAATATATCTGACCAGTTTTTGTATCCAGGCTTATGCAGTTCAAAATTTAGAATGCCCCAACTTCAAGCTTGTAATTGTTGGAGACGGAGGCACAGGTGATAATAATAAGTTTTTAACCTGCAAAATTGTGCAAGAGCCTTGTCTATTGTTGATATATTATGATTTTATATAATGATTCCTTCAATACTCAGAATGTTGTAAGCAATCAATAGCCTGACAGTTTTATTCACCGCGCCTTGTAGGAAAGACCACCTTTGTCAAGAGACACCTGACTGGAGAATTTGAGAAGAAATATGAACGTAAGATAAATCTTAAACCCCACACTTGAATATTTTATTGTTATAATTGAAGAATTCGATCAGCTGATATGTTTATGAGCATCAGTGAAACTTTATAGTAATCTTTAACCACCGCTTCTAATGCTATTGATATATGGAAGAGATCATAAATTATGAACACACGTATATCTGATATGTTCTCTAACATTTTTTGGTAATATGAAGTCCATGACAATAGTTAAATACTAATGAAGTTGTTAGAAATAATAATTACAAGATTGCTACTCTGATATCAGATTTTAAGGAAAAATAAAAAATTTGGAGATCACCAAAAGAGACAGCTCTTCATATCAAACTCAGAGAATAGATTATCTATTTAAATCAAAGATAGCTTGTACAAATTGTTTACAAACAAAACATTCTACAACCAATTTCGCTTGCTGCTGTCCATGCCCTCTCTCTGGAACTGCTAGGTGTATTGACCTTTTTAGAACTACTGCTGTTGCTCTGTTCTTTTCTGTAGTTGCTGCTGTGTTTCGACTCTTTGATTTTCTCATGCAGACACTTCTCTATTCTTCTTTTTTGTTTTACCCTTTTATGTTTTCACCTGCTAAGAATTAATTTCTATCCAAAGAATTTTGCTGTTCAAGAATTGATTCAAATCTACGCGCCAGAAATTGAGCCGCCAAACATAATAAAGTCTGGTAGATGTTGTAGGATGGGACGTCTTTAGATCCAAAAGATCTTAGGCAAGAGTGAAAGACATGCCAAAAAAATTATTTCTCCGACTTTTCAACAGAGTTTAGACCATCTGCTTGTATCTTCTCTATTCTTCCTTCTTGTATTCTGCTCTTTTGGGTTTTCACCTACCAACTATTAATTTCCATAAAAAAGATCTGCTAAAAAAATGACTCAAATCTAAATTGTAGTAATTAGGCCTCCAAAAATAAATGAAGTTTGGTCACTGGTAGTGGTGTAGAGTGTCTTTGGATCCAAGAGATCTTGGGCAAGAATGAAAGACATGTCAAAAAATTATCTCTGACTGGAAATTACGTATTTCCAACAGAGATAACTTCTTTTGCTTGTATCCTGGGTTGTCTAGGTTCGTGGATTTCTTAGAGGAAAATAATCTTAAGTAATTTAAAGCCAAACTGTAATATAGGCTTATATTCATCCTTTCCTGTGGTTTAGATTCTTGCAGATTATTACCCTTTTTTGTTCAGTAGATTCATCTTGTGTGGGAAGGTTGTGTAGTCTTAAATGGATTTTCTTGCTGCAGTATATCTGTCTTTAGTGAGTATGCCTAATATGGAAGTTAACACCAAATTTACTTAATGATTCAATCATTGTCTGATGAATGTCTTATTCCAAACAACCTTTTGATTATTGACCACCGCTTTGATTAGGTTTCTAGGGTTTAGCAAACCCCTCTGACCTCATTGTGAGTAAATATTTGTGTAATATTTTATTTTACTTTATTTATCTCCTTCCTGCAGCTACAATTGGCGTAGAGGTGCATCCACTGGACTTCTTCACAAACTGTGGGAGAATCAGATTTTATTGCTGGGATACAGCTGGACAAGAAAAGTTTGGCGGGCTCAGAGATGGATATTAGTAAGCTGAAGATCTTTTGATTATGCATTCTTCCATTTAAAGTGTACTTTAACTTCAAGATGGTTTGATCTTTTATTCTTTTGGTTATACTATCTTCTTTATAAAATATATTTAGATTGATGCTTTTGGCTTCTTTTCTTTAAATAATTTCCTTAATCCTGAGACGAAACTTTCATAACCATATTTACAGCATTCATGGCCAATGTGCAATTATCATGTTTGATGTCACTGCCCGCCTAACTTACAAAAATGTTCCTACTTGGCACCGAGACATTTGCAGGTAGGAGAAAGTCTGGTCCTCATTGTTATTGATTTTGGTTTGTTTTGCTATTAACTTATTAATCTTAAAATTGGAATGTAGATTGGGTATTATTATTTTGGTTTGTCAATGATAATTGTTTTTAATCTAAAATCTGCATGGAGGCAGGCACTCACTATGAAAAAGAGTAAGCTCAATCAAAGTTTGTGACTTTCTTGCTACTCAAATTCAATTTTCGTAGTTTGTGGATGATTTATTATTTTGAAATCATTTAAATATTTCCTATCAAAAGCATAGCACCAACTCTAAAAACTGAAGATCTAAAAAGATGTTTCACAAATTGGGGTGCAAGAATCTTGGTATTGAAGGGATCTGGTCAATTATTTTACAACTATACTAAGAAATTTAGTGGTTTTTAGAAAACGTAAAACTAAGTTAGGGGTCTTATGGAGCAGGGAAAAATTAAGTTAGGGATCTTATGGAGCAGGGGAATATTTTTTTATGCTAAGGATAAAAATAAAATCTTTCCTAAGAAAATAGGAGCTCTTACTTTTTAAGCCAGTATCTTTGGGGGTGGCTAAAAGATTCCCTCAAACGCTATCACTTGTCATTTATCTATAATTTTTTAAATTCCTTTCAATAATTTTTTAGATTTAACTATACAGTTGTAAATTTAGTATACCTTTTTGCCAAAAAAGAATAATTAAAAAATAAAAATTAAAAATTATTAAAAATTCCATGAGACTCATGCTTATAAAAGCTCCTAAAATTCTCAATGACACCTCTTGAGATATTTTAGAAAGCCCTCCTCCATGAGGCTGGAGCCTAAGCATTGCAAACAGGATAGCAAAAGACAAGTATCCATGAAAAAAATCCACTCACAAGGATAAGGTTGAGCAATCAGTTTCCTATCGAAGTGGTTAAAAAGATTGGACTCATTTCCCTTCTACTTGAATTAAGATGTATTCTTTTTATCTCATTATTCCTGCTCATTTTATGTGCAGAGCTGAGCAACTCTGTTTCGCTGTGTGTATCCTGACAGGGTTTGCGAGAACATTCCTATTGTCTTGTGTGGGAACAAAGTTGATATGAAAAACAGACAGGTCAAGGCTAAGCAGGTTACTTTCCACAGGAAAAAGAATCTCCAGTACTATGAGATCTCAGCCAAAAGCAATTACAACTTTGAAAAGCCATTTCTATATCTTGCAAAGAAACTTTCAGGGTAAGTCGGAATTTTTTCATGAAAGGTTACAGCAATTAGGTTCTTTTTGCAATAATATGGAAGTAAAGTAATTAGGTTCTTTTTTTTCAATAATCTGGAAGTAAAGTATGAATACTTAACTTTTCTTTCATCTTATGAATTTATATTTCCCCTGCAGTGATCCAAACCTTCACTTTGTGGCTTCTCCTGCATTGAAGCCTCCAGAAGTTGAAATTGATTTTTCACAACAGCAGCGCATCGAGGAAGAAATACGGAAAGTTGCAGACCAACCTTTGCCAGATGATGAGGATGACTTTTTTTATTGAGTGTGATTGGGATTGAGCTGCAAAGTCATCCAAATTTTAAGATGCAAGTTTTGGGAAATGGATTAGTACCTCTAAAATTTTCAGCGTAGTTGGCCTAAGACTTAAATGCAGAAAATGGGAAACTCCATATCTACAGTTTAGATTTAATTATTATTCTGTTATGCCATTAATCTTTTGTTTGATATCTTCTGATAGTTTGATCTTCTGATCTCTTGAGTCCAGTCTTTCATGTCTTACCATGCTGTATAAGCTGCCTGTTGGCTTAATAAGAATACCACTTTAAATACTCGGAGAGCTTTGTCTGAAAAATATCTTTAACCATCCCCACTTTGTCTTGTTTGATCTTCTTAATTTGTTCCATTAATGTTGTTGAATTCGAAGAGTATAATTTGATATTTTCAAGTTATAATGATTGATAAAGCATAATTAGATTTTAATTTATCTACAAAGGAAATTTTTTATATTACATACCAACCTATTAAAATCAAAATACATAGTACAACTAGTAAGATGAATCTAATACTGGTTCAGAAATATGCATGTCAGAAAGGAATTTGCAGAATCACAGAACATGAACACAATCAAATATTTATTTTGAACGAAGCAATTGATTCATAAACACTACAAATTTTCAAATAGTTCAACATTAGATGCTTTGCTTCCTCACTCAGGTGCACTACAAAAATATCAACACCACCACAACTCGTAAGGAGTAGCAGGGAGCTTTCCAGGCTGACCTGGAGAATGCGCTGAAACTCTCGATGGTGTCCTTCGAGGGGATTTTTTTCCGCTCTTCATATTCTGTCATATGGATGCCTCTTGACCGAAATTGCTTGTATACTACATTGATCTTGGCTTTGATCATCCTCTCTGATATCAATTTTCACTAAATGATTGCAGGGCATAAATTTAGGTTATCAAGTTTCATAAATGATCGTAGAGCTTAATGCATACATCACTTTTGGATTTGGCCTGCAACGGGAATTTCATAAATGTGGAGCCCTTCGGAAGGTCATCTGATCTCGGGAAGTGGAGCACCTCCAGATTTTGGAAATATTTAACCAAAATTAAGGTCAATATGGGCAAGTTTTGGGTAGATTCTCAATTTTTTTTAAGGAGTAGTTTGTAGAGTTCGTGGTCCATGCAACTGGCAACTGCTTAAAGTAATTTTGTACAGTTGGTGGTCCATGTAACTGTTTATTTTAAGGAGTCATTCATTTTGATTTTATTTCTAAGTAATTTGTAGAGTTCGTGGTCCATGTAACTGTTTATTTTAAGGAGTCATTCATTTTGATTTTACTCTTAATAAGAAAATCTGGTGGTAAATGAAAGTCATTGTCTACTCAACACCCAAACTTTACTATTGATCGTGTTTTTTAAATAATTAAAAATTAAAATATAACAAGTTGTTTTTATTAATTAATTTTTAAACACGATCAATGATAAAATTTGGGTGTTGGATAGTCGTTGCCTAAATGAAAGAGGTAGCAAATAAAAGGGAAATAAATTTATGAAGACATTTGGATTTTTTTCAATAAACAGTTCAAACTAAAAGAGGCATAAAAAATTATTCAATCAAAGAAAGAGATACAAAGCTAGAAGGGACACAAGCTTAGCAGAGAAAAAATTACACAACCCTGTCAATATCTACTAAAGTGTCCAACACATGAGACATTTTTGAAGATAACTACCCCATATCCACTATATTCCAACCCTACCTATGATCAGATGTCCATTTGGCCAAACAATCAACAATTCCATTCTACTCCCTAGGAATATGACAAAATGTATACAGACTCCAAGGAATTGCACAACCAAAGAATCTGCCTAATCACCACAGCTAAATGTCAACATCTAACCGACACTCATTCAACAAAGTCACCACCACTTGAAAATCTAACTCACAAATAATTTGATTCTAACTGAGAACACAACTACGCTCCAACGCATGCAAAATGGCAAGAGCCTCCATGAGATTATTGGTATGGAACTTATAAACAGAGAAAATAAACTGAATATCTCCAGAGCTCTCACGACCAACCCCACCAATACTAGCATGGCCAGGGTTCCCCCGTGATGAACCATCAGTGTTAAGTTTCAAGACTCCTCGAAGAGGAAGGGATCAACGACCGGCCCTATTAACTCTCCGCAAAGTATGGCATCATCTATTTCTCATGATTTACCCATCATACTGCCCCCCAAAAGAAGGAACATCCCCTCGAAGAGAAAAATTGAACCGATTACAAACATCAACAATCCCCAGGATCCACACCCCCAACAAAGTCACACTTTGCCAAGATAATCTCCCAGATAGAATGAATAATTCTCCACCACAAATGTTGAACAAACATCCTAGCCTCTTGAAAAATCCTACGATTCCTTTCCAACCAAATATGCCAAATAATAAAAGAGGGACCAATAGCCCAAGCAACCTAGAGAAAAGAAGTCTTAATAGAAGGCTTGCCCAAGCGGGCCCAAAATTCAACCAAAGAAAAAACATGCTAGCAGGTCTAATGCCATCATGACAATATGAGGTATCTTCCTTGGTTAAGTTCCAATTAATCACAATTGCCTTTGTTTCCTTCCATGCATTTCTAGAATTAATTTCTTTTGAATTTTCTCCATTTTCTAGATCATATTTTGGGTAATTTGGAAGAGGAATAAAATTCGATAGGATTATTTTGGCAAGAAGCCTTGAGGAGTTGGAACTTACTAGCCTAGTTGAGCAATGCATCTTTCCTTCAACCTAGCTATTTCTAAATTCTTTCCTCAATACCATACCAATAGATAGTGTCCAATATTGAGGAGTTGGAACTTACTAGCCTAGTTGAGCAATGTGTCTTTCCTTCAAGCTAACTATTTCTAAATTCTTTCCTTGATACCATACCAATACCTATAGGGTCCAATATTTTTAATGGAAAGAGGAATCTCCAAGTAGGAAGCAAGCAAGTCATCTCTAGTACATCCCAATACTTCAATAATCTTGTTTTGGAGATCTTGTCTAGTGTTCAAGAAGTTTGAACACACTTTTCTCACAATTCTTATGCTAATCATAAGTGAACACACTTCTCTCATAATTTTTATGCTAACTAGAAGCGAACACACTTTTCTCATAATTTTTATGCTAACTAGAAGCTATAACATATTGATTTAGCACTTATTTCCAAGTCCTTATATAACATACAACACGTCTTTCGTCCTTGCACCCAAAAGAGAAAAAGCCTAAAAAATGATGGCATCGTTAACAAACTGTAACAAACCACTAGTGAGATGAGGGTTTTAGGGAAGAGGCAAATTTGAATCCAATCAAATCAAACTCTTGATATTTCTCCCAAGAACTTCAGACACCATATTGAATAAATAAGGAGGAAGGGGGTCACCTTGTCTTAACCCTTTCTGACTATTAAATAAAACATTAAGGATGCTATTGAAAATTATAAATAATTTTGGAGTGGTGACATATTCTTGGATCAAATGAAGCATTTTCTTCCTAAAGCCACACTTCCTTATTTGTAAAATCAATACTTCCTGAAGGCATCAAGAAAAAATTCCCCAGAAAGTCTATCATAATCCTTAGAAATATAAATTATAACAAATGTACCCTATTTCTTTCTTTTGTCAATTGAGTGGAGGGTCTCATAGGTGGTGAGAATCACATCCAAGATTCTAGCTAGGAACAAACCCATTTTAATTCCAATTTTGAAAGGTCATTTTATGGAGGGGATTTGTTTTTAAAGATGAGGAGCTTGAAAAAGACCTTGTAAATAATATTACAAAGGCTAATATGTCTAAAATAGTTAAGAAATACACCGTCATTTCTTAAGAATAAGGAAAATAAAAGCATTATTAAGTTTAACATTTTTTTTAATTTAAAGCCTCCATTTAAAGCAATAGTGACATTGCCACCCACAATCTTCCAAATGTCCTAGAAAAGGGGGTGGAAAATCCATAAGGTCATAAGGTCATAAGGTCCAAGTGCTTTAAAAGCCTCAAAATAAAAGGTGAAAAATATTATCTTTGTTAAAGACCACATTTTTCATGCATTCATTATCTTCCTCAAACAAGATAGAAGGAATAACCTCCAAATATTTCTCAAATTGAAAAGGAGAATCTTATGGACACTTTTTTAACAAATTTTCAATGAACATAGTTCTTTATGCATGCAATCTCTTCCTTTGAGGTGACCATTGCTCCACCCATGTCCTTCAACTTTGTAATTATGTATCTTCTTTGATGTTTAAGAGTTGAATGGTGAAAATTATTGATGTTTTTATCACGCGTTTATAACCATTGAATTTTAGATTTCTACTTCCAAAAGATTTCCTCACATCCTAATATTTAAATTGAAAAATTATAAGGATCACCTCTTGGGAAAATATTACAATACCTTTAACAATAGTCATGTCCAAACCTCTTTTGAATCAATGGAGTTAATGCATAGTTGACCTTATGAGGAATTTTTGAGTTCCTTTTCTTAATGGATCAGTTTATGCTATTGCATTTATTAATGATCATACTAGAATCGATAATAGAACTGAATTCATAAATAAATAATTTTACAATCTTTGTGTTTCGTGAGGGATAGAGAGAAAACCAAATTCTCCATATTCTTTTTAACAAAATGATGTAGCTAAAAGAAAAAAACTAAACTATCACATAAATGGTTAGATCTATCATATAATCATCAAAAACATCTAATTTTGCACCTAATTTTTTTATGAAAAAAAATGAACATTATTTATATTCTAAATGCAATACCATCAAAAGAATCAAAACTTTTTACACCCTTATAAATGTGATCAAAATTGTCACCCAATGTTTCTCACCTTAAGATTTTTAGAAGTCTTCGCATTCTAAAAAAACAAAACTTGATTAAACCTCATTTCAATTTATTTTTTAGGTTATGGGGGACAAACTAAAGGTCTATTATGCTCCTTCAAAATGACATATCATTCTAAGTCAAAATGTTCACTTCTTAGAATCTGCTTTATCCTAATCACACCTCATTGTAGATATTATTGAATCTCCCACTTCAAAAAGAAGATGATAACAATATTAATAAAAAAATAATCATTTTAATCCTTCTTATTCTCATTTCAAAATACCTTGATGGGATCAATTTTTCACCTAAGGCTCTAGTTTGCAAACTACATTTCTTCCAAAAAATACTAGAATTCAACTCAACACACCTACATAACTTTAATGTCCTTGCATAACAAGTGTCGAAAATTAATGAAAATTGGAAAAGATTCTATCCAATCATACTTTAATGGTCCTTATTAAAAAAAAACTTGGAAGCTTATTCATATTCCTTCCGAAAACAAAATATAATTGATTGTCATTGGTTCTATAAAATTAATTATAAGTATCAAAAATAAATTGACATTAATGTAAAACTAGATTAGTCACTAAAAGTTTTTCTCAGCAACATGACATTAATTATGATAAAATTTTGATCCAATAGAAAAAATAAGTACTATTTACATGCTTCTTGTTTTAGTTACTCAAAATGATTGTAAAATCCATCAAATTGATGTTAAAATTCATTTCCTAAATGACAATATTCAAGAAAAAGAATTGTATTTCTCTACTTAAAAGTTTTATTAAACCAACAAAAGAAATCTATATTGTAACTTAAAAAAAAAACTCTTTATGAATTTACATAAGCTCCTCAAACTTAGTATAGTAAAAAAAAAAATTCTTATAGAATCTTAGATTCTTTAATTGTACTTTTGACAATGATCTCATTGTCAAATTTGAAAATGATCAATTATCATCATTATATTATGTATAGATGATTTACTCATGACCAACAATTTTGAATCCCTAATCCATAAATATATAAATTAATTAAATCAAACCTTTAAAATGACATATTTTGGCATCATATATTATTATCTAGGTATGTCTCATCTTTCCATTGATAAATGACAAAGAAAATAGATATAAAATCTTCTTAGTAGATTCAACATATTTGACTATAAAACTATTGCTATTCTAGTAAATGTTGGTATTAAGCTTAAATCTAAATCCTCATGTGCAATATTTAACCATGATTTACATTAGCAACTAATTGGAGGTATTATATATCTTACCATATGATGACCAAGAATTGTATACAAGTAGGCGTTGCATCACAAGTAATTCAAAGGCCTTATATCTAACATTAAAAAATGGAAAATTTTGTATTCTAAAATATATCAAGGGAATCATTAATTTTGTTTTCTATTATCATAAAAATGTTTATCTATATGGATATTATGCTACTGATTTTTCTTCACACTATTGATAGAAAATCTAATTTAGATTGTGTATTAAAATTGGAACATGTAAGATAACATAGAGTTATAAAAATAATTAAAAGGTATATATATGAAAATGGAGATCAAATGGGGTCGTGTTTTTTTAAATCAATTAAAAAATCTTAGATTAGAAATTGAAGATATTCATGTTCAACATCTACATCTGAAGATGTATCAAGGACAATATTTGTAGTGCTCAAAATCTAGTTTCACAAAAATAATTTTATTTCAAAATGGTGGAGCATAGAAAGTTCTCCTATTTTTATAAGAAAAATATAACATATAAGATCATGTTATGCTCCCCCTAAAATATCAATTATTAATATTTTTTACAAATCGCTTTGGTCTAAATTAGATAACATAATGTAGTTTGTGCTTAAATATCTACTAATTTTTAAATATATATATATAAATTTTCAAAGTGAACACATCTTAAAAATGAAAAGTTGAGCATGCTCCCCCTTATTTTTTTAAGTCAATCAAAAGTCAAAATTTAATTACACTAAAATACTATACATAAGCTTTTGAAAAAAAGAAAGACAGTAAAAAACAATACATGGTTAGAGGGGTAAGAGAGAGCTTGACATTATTGTGGCATATTGTAGATCAACATCAATAGATGTGCAAATCTGATGGAGAATACACTTAATATTGTTTTTCTATATTTTTCAAAAAATACGTTAACATGGAAATCCAACCCCAAGGGTTTAAAAAATCCAAGGCAAGTTATAGTGTGATCTTTTTATAGTGTTCTTGTGCTATAACACACGGGTGTTATAATTTGCTTATGTTATAACATGAACACATTTGTTTTGCATAAAAAATTAGAAAATGGTCAAAAAAATCTTTTTATTTCAAAATAATCACAAGTTGTAGAGTCCACATTGAATTTTCTAATCATTGTGATACTTTTTGACATATATGTGTAGATTTACATACTAAAGGTTTTATGAGAGTAATAAAAGTTTAACCTAGATCGATACTTG
Organism: Cryptomeria japonica; assembly: GCF_030272615.1. Lineage (NCBI taxonomy): Eukaryota > Viridiplantae > Streptophyta > Pinopsida > Cupressales > Cupressaceae > Cryptomeria > Cryptomeria japonica. The sequence goes on from NC_081407.1 coordinate 370,677,774, forward strand.
AGATTTCAAACATTTTATGTGAAAGAGTAGATGGACAATTATTTTATAAAAAACCCTGTTTGGAAGAAACACGTGATAGTTGCAATGGTTTGTAACATGAAGAATACAAATGTAATTGGAAATGAACTTGTAAGATTGGAAAATATAAGTTGACATATATTCTAAAAGATGATAAAAAACAAAAAAAAAGGTGTGAATTAGTGAATCAAACCAAGATATCAATTTATATCTATTTTTTATAGAATATGTAAGACTATGCAAGACATATGTATAGACACCTAAAAAATTTCATACCTAACCACATTTGAATTTATTGTGTCTTAACCAATATTTAAATAAATAAATAAAAATTAATCTAATTTTGACTAAAAGAGAGGTAAAAAATTATTAAATCAAAGAAAGAGAAACAATACAAGAAGGGTCACACGCTTATCAGAGAAAAAATTACACAACTCTGTCAATCTCCACTAAGAGGTCCAACAAATGAGACATATCCGGAGATAATTACCCCCTATCCACTATATTCCAACCCTACTCGTGATCAGAAGCTCATTTGGCCAAACAATTTGCAACATTATTCCACTCCCTAGGAATGTGACTAAAAATCACAGATTCCAAGGAGTTGCACAACCAAAGAAACTGCCTAGTCACCACAACCAAGTGCCAACTAACCTCGTCTAACCGTTGCTCATTTAACAAAGTCACCACCACTTGAGAATTGGACTCACAAATCATTTGTTTCCAGCCAAGAACACAACTACGCTCCACCATATACAAGATGACAAGAGCCTCCATTAAATCATTAGTATGAACACCCTTATAAATCGAAAAAACAAATTGGATATCTCCATAGCTATCTCAACCACATCCCAACCAACACCACCAATACCAGCATAACCAGGGTTCCCCTGAGAGGAACCATTAGTGTTGAGTTTCAAAACTCCCCGAGGAGGGGAGGACCAACGACCCTCCCTATTAAACCTCCACAAATGACGATGACATATTTCTCATTATTTACATCCCAGGAGAAGGAACACCTCCCTGAGGTGAAAATTTGAACTAATTACAAATATCAAACTCCCCAGGATCCACACCCCCACCAAAGTCACACTTTTCCAAGACAGTCTCATGAAGAGAATGAATAATTCTCCACAACAAATGTCGAACAACCATCCAAGCATTATGAAAAATCCTATGATTCCTTTCCAACCAAATGTGCCAAATAATGAAAGAGGGACCAATAGCCCAAGAAACCCTGAGAAAAGAAGTCTTAACAATAGGCTTACCCAAGCCGACCCAGAATTCAACCAAAGAGGAGACATTCCAGCAGGCCTGGTTCCAAAGTCCCCACCAGAAGTGCCAAATTGCCTTAGAGAAAGAGCACTGAAAGAAGAGATGAGAAACATTTTCCTCACTATTACAACATAGACCATACATAGAGGGACCTTGAAAACCCCATTTGCACAAATTATCCCAGGTAAGACAATGATTTTGGATTACCAACCACAAAAAAAAGTTATATTTAGGCCGAGACAACTTACTCCACACATGCTTCCACCAAGGAACTTCCACTCCTCCAAAAAAAATGAATAAGTTCCAGGTAACCAACAACAATAGAGTATTTGCCAGAAGAAGCATTGCCCCAAGCTAGAACATCATGCCCTACCAAGGAATTACACTCTCACAAAGCAATAATCTGAGCCAACTCTTTACAGGCCCCCTCAGATCCACTTGGTGGCCATTCACGGGGATCCTTTCAAATATAACCATTAACCAACCCTAAGTTCCAAACAGTCTTGTAATGCTCTACCTTATCCCAACTTGCGATAGAAAAAATATCACAAAGAGGTTGGAGGTGCGAATACATAGAAAGAATAGGAGGATGGCCATCCCAAGAATCCAACCAAAAAAGAGCTTCAAAGCCCTTATTGCATATCCAAAATAAGCCTCTCTTAACAAGTTGAGCCCCAATTTTCAAAGTATTCAAAATCAGAGAACTCCTTCCTTTCAAACAATCACGAGGAACATCCAGAAAGTTAACTCCTCTAAGGTACTTATGCGTGAGAATGCGAGCCCAAAGCTGATTTTGACAGGTACACCAACACTAATATAATTTGGCAGCAAGAGCTACACATTCAAAATAGCAGAATGAAGGCCAAGGCCTCCCTCCTTCCTTGTCTTACACACTGATTCCCACTTAACAAGGCTCCATTTACAATTATGCAAATTGCCACTCCAAAGGAATTGGCATGAGAGAGCATCAAATTCCTTGAGAAAATACACAAGGGCCAATAGAACAAAGCACTTATAAATAAGAGGAGCCTAAATCACAGATTGAAGAGAATCACCCTAGCAGCAGTAGACAACCGTCTATGAGTCTAGCGATTAACCTTCCGACGCAGCTTATCCAACAATTCTTGTCAGCACAGTTTAGGAAGCCTACCAATAGAGAGAGGGATACCTAGGTAGACCAAGGGTAAAGAACCAATTTGAAATAGTTTAAAACATTAGCAATCCTACTCTGAATAGCCTTTGGAGTATTGAAAAAATAGATGGAAGATTTATGCTCATTGACTTTCTGACTTGAAGCAACCAGATAAATATCTAAAGTCTATTTGAAAGATTCAACTTCTTGAAGACAGAGCAATATCATCCACAAATTGAAGATGAGAAAGAATGGGCAACCCATGACCCCAACTCTATCCCTAAATCAAGCCATGAGAAACTTGAGACATAATAAATCTGCCCAAGCCCTCTGCCATAAGAATGAACAAATAGGGAGAAAGAGGATCCCTTTGATGAAGACCCCTGGAAGCTCAAAACAACACAGATGGATCACCATTGAAATTAACAGGGAAGGAAGAAGAAATAACACAACTCATCGTCTAGTTGACCCACTCTAGCTTAAAACCAAATGTTGGGAAAATGGTGTCTCAACCTTGCATTTACATAAGGTTACTATTTATAGTAAGTTTTTGTTTGAGCACCCGATGGTGCAAAATTATCCCCAAAGCTTCAGATTGGCTATCTAAGCATGCTGACAAATTTTCTTCGCAAGATCATAACTAGTTTTGAAGATATTAAAGTTTCCATTTTTGAAGGGTGCAATGAAAGGTTTAAATTTAATTTTGAGGACTTTAGACCCTCCAAAATGCCCTGAAAAGTGGGTATAACCAACATAGCGGGTTATGAGGTGGTAGAGCACTTAACGAGCTTTCCAATGCGTCATTCAGTTCATCAATTGGACACCCAGTTCACAATCTATGGCCTCTAGAAGTTTGGACTCGTGAAATAGGAAATATAAAATGCATCAGACACATAAATGAGTTGTAAAAGGGAGGAACACGTGTTGATGTGTGTTTTGACACATCATAGAGCATCTAGACCAGAGATAACGTCGACTCTACTTTATTGGGTGGTTTTAGCCCATGGTTTTGTAATACTGTTTGACAATTTTTTGTATTGTATCTCCTATATATAAGGTGCGTGAGATAGAGGTTGTGTGTAAGAGCCTTATGGCTATTGAATTACCTCTGAGTCTTTGATTAGTGGTACTCTTGTGAAGAGATTTCTCTACAAGTTTATTGTAATCTGTTTTGATTGTTGAATAATATATTGAGCTGCTTTTTGGAGTGTGGGATTTTTCTCCCAAAAGGGTTTTCCCCACGTAAATCATTGTGTTGTGGTATGCATGATATTATGTTCATTTCTGTTAAATTTATGTAACTATATGATCTATAAAAAAAATTGCATTACCCTCCTCTCAAGGTTGCTGTAGGAAATTTTTATGCTACTTAACTTGCTTACAAGTGGTATCAAAGCCTGATTACCTTTGGTTTTAGTTGTGGGTTGTTGGGTTTTTTCAACTAATCCAGATTTGAGTGGGAGCTTGTGCAAAAAATACTTTTTTATCTTGTTGCAAGAATTTTCAGATAGCAAATTCGTTAGGGAGAATAGAGGTGAATTTTTTTTTAGGAAGTAGTTTTGAGATGTGGAACTTGAAGATGGACGATCTGCTAATAGATCGAGACTTATTGGATGTTGTTGATGTGAATGTCTCAAGACCCTCAAATTCTATTGTGGCTGCTCAATATGATGTTATGGACCGTAAAGCCAGGAGTCTAATAAGATTGTGCTTGGAAGACTCTGTTCTAATCAATGTCCACGAAAAGAACATTGCAAAGAAGTTATGGACTAAGCTTGGTGAGATGTATTAAGCCAAATCTTTATTGAATGAGATTTTCTCGAGGAAGAAATTATATTCCTTGAGAATGGAAGAGGGTGGATGAATTACAGACCACCTCGAAGCATTTAATATGTTCGTGGCTCAATTGGTATCTGTTGGTGTTAAGATGGATGAAGAGGAAAAATTCTAGATCTTGCTTTGTTCTTTGGCTGATTCGTGGGATTCTCTTGTTATGGCTATCGACAGTACTTCAATATTTTTGAAGTCTAAAGATGTGGTGGCTACCCTACTTGGTGAAGAGATGCAGAGGAAAATATCCATCAATTCGAAGGAAGCCCTAATTGTTCATGGAAGACCTAAGGAAAAAGGAAAGAAGAATGAGAAGCGCAATAAGTCCAAATCCAGAGGGAGATTGAAATCTCCTAGAAAGTCCAAAGTCATTTGCTAGAATTGTGGTAAATTAAGTCACATCTGTAAGGACTGCAAAGAAGAAAAGAAGAAGAAAAAAGAAGTTCAATTCTAATTATGAGTCCAAGAAGGAAGATGGTGATGCATTCATTGCAACTTTGGCTAGTCATGCACGTAATGATGCATGGTTAATTGACTCAACTGCGTCTTTTCATATGACTTCCAATAGAGATTGGTTTTCTGAATATGATGAATTCAATGGAGGTAAGGTGTACTTGGGTGATGATTCACATTTAGATATTGTTGGTTGTGGTAACATTAGAATCAAGTTTCCTGATGGTAGAATAAAAAGGATTAGCAGTGTCTTGCATATCCCTGGATTAAAATGAAATTTATTATCTGTGAGAAAACTGATAGATGCGGGTGTGCAGGTAGTCTTTTCTGATGTAGGATTTAAGATGATTAAGGGTGCTATGGTGATTGCTAGAGGTGTCAAGTTTGATGCTTTGTATAAGCTAGAGGCATGCACTGTTGAATGTAATAACACTTCTGTAAATACATCTATGGATACTTAATCGAAAGATTTGATGGTTTCACCTTCAACAAATGGACATGGATTTTGGATACCTAAGGGCACTCTTTCTTTTGAAGCAAAGTTACCTACAGAGAAGACTACTATGGCACCAGAGGCTTGGCCAGATTGGAGAAAAGGGTCTAATGACCTTGAAAAATTAAAAAAAACTTGTTGAAGATTTGAATGATTGTAATCTTGACTTTGATTTCTATGAGCATTGCATTTATGGAAAACAAAACCGCATTTAGTTTTACTCAAGTTATCATAAATCTTGTCGTGTTTTGGATCTTATTCATTCTGATGCAGTTGGTCCTGTAGATGTTCCTTCCATTGGAAAATCCACATATTATGTTCCATTTATTGATGATTTTAGTATAAGGACATGGGTATACTTTCTAAAGAGTAAATTTGAAGTTTTTAGTCATTTTAAAGATTTTAAAGCAATGGCTGAGTTGCAGACCAGAAAGAAAATTAAATGTTTGAGGATTGATAATGGTGGTGAATTTTTCTCTAATGATTTTGATAGATTCTGTAAAGACTATGGCATTAACAGTTAGAAGGCAACTCTGTATTCTCCACAACAGAATGGAGTTGCAGAAATAATGAATAGGACTTTGATGGAGAAAGCTAGGAGGATGTTGAGTGGTGCTGGTCTAGAACAAAAGTTTTGAGCTAAAGTTGTTGCCATTGCTTGCTACGTGATTAATAGGTCTCCTACATCAGCTCTTTTTTATAACACTTATGGAAGCATGGTTAGGTCACAAGCCTTCATTGACACATCTTAGAGTTTTTGTTTGCGAGGCATATGCAGATGTGTCAAAGGAGAAGTGAACAAAGTTGGAGAACAAGGCTGTGAAATGTATCTTTATCAGTTATAGTTATGGTGTGAAATGATACAAGCTTTGGGACCCTGTTGCACAGAAGGCAATTCATAGTAGAAGTGTTATTTTTAGAGAAATTAAGTCTCCTTTTGTTATATTGCAGCCAGAACAAACTAAACAAGAGGATGCGATACAATTCTCTTCTACACTTAGAAGAGTTGAATCAAGACCACTTGATAGGCAAGAAGCTGAGGAGAGCTCATCTAGCTCTAAATCTTCAGAAGAAGAGGAAGAACCTCCAACTCGGCTTGTTCAAAGGTCCACAAGACATAGACAACAACCTGAAAGGTATTCACTTGATGATTGGAGATGTATTTTTGCTTTGAATACTAATGTGGATGAACCTAGATTTGTAGAAGAGACATTAGGTGTGAATAATGCAGAATCTTGGAATAATTCTATGGAAGAAGAAATGACAGCTTTGAAAAAGAATGATATATGGGATCTTGTACCATTATCTAAAGGACGGAAGCCTATTGGTTGTAAATGGGTGTTCAAGAAAAAGATTGGTTCAAATGGAGGCATTGAGAAGTATAAAGCAAGGTTGGTTGCAAAAGGCTACTATCAGGTTGAGGGTGTTGATTGTGGTGACATATTTTCTCCTGTTGCAAAAATGACATCCATTAGATTTTTGCTTTATATTGCTACTGCTTATGATTTAGAGGTTGAGGAAATGGATGTGAAAACCGCTTTCCTTAATGGTGATTTGGAGGAGGATATTTATATGACACTATCGGAGCACTACGTGTTAAAAGGTAAAATTAATTTGGTCTCGAAATTGAAGAAACCTTTGTATGGCCTCAAATAGAGTCCTAGGATGTGGTACCGTAAATTTGATACATATGTGTTGAGTTTGGGATTTGAACGTTCTAAATCTGATCACTATGTTGATTATAAATCTCATGGTGATCATTTCCTGTAAATTGCATTATATGTTGATAATATGTTATTCATTGGTAAAGGGAAAGGTATGATTTCAGAACTAAAGTATCAGCTTGCTACTACATTTGAAATGAAAGATCTTGGTGAAACAAAACACATTCTTAGGATGGAAATTAAAAGAGATAGAGTGAACATAAAACTATGGCTAGGCCAATAAGTATGTGAATTTAGTATTATGAAGGTTCAACATGCAGGATTGTAGACCATTGTGTGTTCCCTTTACATTTGGAACAAAACTATCTGTGTCAAATTGTCCTACATCTCCATCAGAGATGGAAGACATGAGAAGAGTGCCTTACTAGAGTGCAGTTGGAAGTTTGATGTATGTTATGGTTTGTACTAGACCAGACATTGCCCAAGTAGTGAGAGTTCTTTCCAAATATATGTCTAATCCTAATAGAGTTCATTAGTATGCAATCAAAAGAGTCTTAAGATATTTCAAGGGCACCTCATAGTATTCTTTGTGTTATCATGACCTAATTTGGTTGGAGATGAGATTTCCCTTGATATTCATGGTTGTGTGGATTCAGACTGGGCAGGTGATATTGATAGCAGAAGATCTACCTGTTCTTATGTGTTTACTTTATTTGGTGGTGCAATTAGTTGGATGACTAAGCGATAGGGTGTGGTTGCTTTGTCCACTACAGAAGAAGAGTATATGACAACTACTCATACTTTTAAAGAATCCATTTCGCTTGAGAGACTGTGTTCAGATATTGGAATAAAATAAGGTGTAGTGACAGTTTATTATGACAGTCAAAGTGTGATCTACCTAGCTAAGAACCTAACATTTCATGCTTGGACCAAACACATTGATGTTCATTATCATTTTGTTAGAGATATGATCGAAGATGGTAGGGTGAAGCTGGTTAAGGTAGAGACTTTGATGAATGTTGTATATTCTTTAACTAAGGCTATGAGAACAAAGAAGCTCAGATGGTGTTCAGAGTCTATGGGCCTCATGGCTCCTAGCAATTAATTTATTGTGTTGATACTCCATTTGCTCTTGCAAGGTGTTTGACACATGGGAGAATGTTAAAAAAATGGTGTCTCAATATTACATTTACATGAGGTTACTATTTACAGTAAGTTTTCGTTTGAGCATGAAATGGTGCAAAATTCTCCCCAAAGCTTCAGATTGGCTAGATAAGCATGCCGACAAATTTTCGTCGCAAAATCATAACTAGTTTTGAAGATATTAAAGTTTATGTTTTTGAAGGGTGCGATGAAAGGTTTAAATTTAATTTTGATGAATTTAGACCCTCTAAAATGGTCTAAAAAGTGATTGTAACTAGCATAGTGGGTTACGAGGTGATAGAGCACTTCAAAAGCTTTCTGATGCATCAAACGGTTCATCAATCAAACACTTGGTTCACAAGTTATGGCCTCCAGAAGTTTGGACTCCTGAAATAGAAAATAGAAAATGCATCAGACACATAAATGAGTTGTAAAAGGGAGGAAGACATGTTGATGTGTGTTTTGACACGTCATAGAAATCTAGAATGGAGATAATGTCAGCTCTACTTTATTGGGTGTTTTAAGCCCATGGTTTTGTAATACCATTTGATGGTTTCTTGTTTTGTATCTCCAATATATGAGGTGCGTGAGATAGAGGTTGTGTAAGAGTCTTATGAATCTTCTGAAGAGATTTCTCTACAAGTATATTGTAATTTGTTATTGATTGTTGAATAATATATTGAGTTGCTTTTGAAGTGTGAGGTTTTTCTCCCGAAAGGGTTTTCCCCATGTAAATCACTGTGTTGTGGTATGCATGACATTATGTTCATTTCTATTAAATTTTTATAAACATACAATTAGTAAAAGTTTTTGCATTACCCTCCTCTCAAGGTTAGTGTAGGAAGTTGTTCCGCTACTTAACTTCCTTGCACCAAAAGCAATGAGAAGTTTTTCCAAGAAGCACCACTTAACTCTATCATAAGCTTTGGCCATATCCAGTTTAATGAACATAGATTTCTCCTTAGACACTGTCATTGAGTGAATGGCTTCCAAAGCAATCAACACCCCATCTAGAATTTGTTTACCTACCACAAAACCCCCTTGCTCATCCGAGATCAAATTTGGGAGCCAAATTTTGAGCCTCTTTGCAATCAATTTAGTAATAATTTTGTAGACCACATTACACAAAGCAACGTGCCTAAAAAAATCCAATGGGTTAGCACCTTCTATTTTAGGAATAAGAACAAGGAATGTAGAGTTCAAGGCCTGAAGCATTTGTTTACTACCATAAGATTCACGGACCACTTCCAACAAATCAAAATTAACAATATCCCAAAATCCTTGAAAAAATTCAATAGGAAACCCTTACGCATCCTAAAACCAACCTCTTCCAATGCAGACAAAGATACCGAACGCATGAGGGACTCATTCATCACATTGGTGACTAAAGAGGGGATGTAGGAAAGGACCATATTCTCCTCATCCTCAGTTGGAGGCGAGTCTTCATAAAAGAGAATAGAATAGTACTTAGTAGCCTCACAAGATAGAGCCTATAGAGATGTCAGCTAAACACCTTTCGAATTCACCAAAGAGGAGATATAACCCCTATTCTGACGAGCTTGCACCGACTTATGAAAGAAAGTTGTATTCCTGTCACCTTCCTGAAGCCAATCAATCTGAGCCTTCTGTTTCCAAAAAATCTCCTCATGGAGTTCCCACTCCTCTAATTACCTCATAGCTTGGGACTCTACCTTGCCCAAATCCTTCGAGAAATCGTGATCCCAAATTTGGCGAGTGATAACATCCATATGAGCTTGAGAATTTCGCTTCATAGCATGAAGGTTACTATAGCACAACCTATTCCATCTCTTGAGCTGAAATTTGACAAACTGCAATTTCTTAACAAAGGAATACATAGCAGTACCATAGGCAAGGCCACCATCCCTCCACCATTGAGCCATTAAGTCATGAAGGGAAGAATCACGAAGCCACATAAGCTGAAACTTGAAAGGAGGATTTTTAGGAATTGAAACAGAGGCAGTTGAAAATTAGATTGGCCAATGATTAGAACCCCTTCAATCAAGAATTTCAGAAGTAGTACTCAAATTACCACCAACCCAAAAACAGGAGACAAGAAACCTATCCAGCAGTTCAGATATAGCTTCATCTCCACACCATCGATTATTCTAAGTAAAGATCCCATTAGATGGTTTAATATCAATAAGGTTCAGGAAGTCCACATTCTCACAAAAAAGATCAGAGGAAAAACCCAACCAAGCCAGTCCTCCCCTTTTCTCCTCCAAACTTAACACTGAATTGAAATCACCAACTAAAACCCAATGAAGGAAAGGAGCACACAATCTAACATACCAAATATGAGATCAAAGCAAAGCTTTTTCACAGAAATCAATTAGGGCATAGACATTAGTAACCGGAATAATCTCTCCAGATTCCAAACTAGAGGCAACCATCGAAAGAGCAGAGAGGCTAGAGATCCACCAGAGTGGAACAATCTTTCTCGGGTCCCAAAAGAGAGCAAGACCCCCAAAACAACCCATAGAGCCAATGCACTGACATTGACCAAATCGCCATATACTAGAAGCACACTAAATCATAGAGTCAACTAAAAGCTTAATTTCCTGAACACAAAAGATATCCAGAGAATGAATTGCAACCAAATTGTGAATAGCCTTTTGTCGAGGGATGCAATTTAGACCCCTAACATTCCAAGAGAGAATAATCATGAAAGAGATGGGGAGAAATGAGCCTCAATGGGCTTGAGAAACCCAAATTCCACTAACAGTTCCCTAGCTAGCTTAATCCTCTCCTAGTCCTTCTTGTGGCCAGTTTTTAAAGAATTATCAAAAGAGCCCTTCTTAAGGGCCTTTGCTGCAAACCCAAAGCCTAAGGAGACCCTCTTTCCTAACCCAATGCCAGTATGTCCTTAGCCAAATATACCAAGTCAACATCATCCTGCAACTCAACAGGGTCACCGAGATCTCCTGAAATAGGACCATTAGGGGCCACCCCTTGCTATTGCACATCAATAAGACCCATAATAGAATCCCCCTACTCCTGCACAACATCCATACTCACACCGGTAGCCACAGAAGAAACATCCTCTGGAATCCCTTGATCTAGGGCTAAAGTGTCAAGCACCTCAAACTTATTGAAGCCCTCATCATTTTGACTATCTCTATAAGACTAATTTTGTCCTCTTCCCCTAGCATGACCCTTAGCAGGCATAAAACCATCCTTATCAGAGCCACCATCCTTCACAAGGGTTTTTCCTTTGTCCCCATTATCCCCCTTCGGAGTCGAGGAAGAAGGAGAACCACTAGCCACCTTATTAACCCTAGGACACTTACACTGAAGGTGTCCATACTCATGGCAAATACGACTCTGAAAAGGAAGAGATTCATAATCTAATTGTTGAATCCAAGATGAAGATCCTAAACAAATTTTCAAAGAATCCAACAACGGATTATTCAAATCAATTTCCACACAAATACGAGCAAAAGAAATTACCTTCTTCTCAAGGGTTTGTTGGGCTATAGCAGCCAACTTTCCAAGCAAATCAACAATTTGTTGCAAAATATCCTCCCTCCAAAACTCCAAAAGAAGTCGCGGAAAGCGAACTCAGATAGGAACCGTTGAGGGCAATTCATCTATCGAATTGAAACTCGCATGCCAGGGTTTAATGAACAAGCCCCAACATGATTGTAAAAGTAGGGCCCTCCCTCAAAAACACGATTCATATCAGATATGTAGGAAAAAACTACCATGAAATAGCTATTCGTAGCCAACATAATCTCCATATCCCCTTCAACCTGCCAAGGTCGACGAATCCAAGCTTCCAATGCTGACAGAGAAATATGAATCCTAACGAATTTACAGATCAGAGCATGCTTGCTCTAGTAAGTACATTTTCCATAACCGGTTTAGGAGGAATAACCAAAACCAGACGATCCAGACTCCTCAACAGACATCCATTCACTTTCTTAAGTTTGGAGCCCCCACCCACAAAAAAGGATTCTGATGGCCTTGCATGCACAACCAAAGAAGAATCATTAGGTGACACACCACTAGCCACCACCAAACTAGAAGAAATCTGCTGCAACTCCATACCCGCAAAAGAAAATTCAACCCACACCCAACCACCAAATCACCCACCACAGTCATGCCTCGGCAAACTCCTGAACCCAAACACATCACCAAACCCCAACACTGAAAAAAAATGTTTACCTCCAATAGCCGACAGACAGTCCACATGCAACCCCCAACCAAATCGAAAGTGACAACAACGAAAAACACTTGCAAAAAACAAAACAAAGTGAGAAGAGGGACCCCTGTCCCCACACTCAACACCAAGCAAACAACCCCGCACCCCCAAACCGGTCATGCAACAAACAATCCAACACAGGAAGGAAACAGTTAGGGCACGAGAGACCTAGCCCGAACACGCAACACACACTACCATTCTCCCATCTCCCAGATCCCTAAATAACTCGATTGCTTATTTTTTATCTATTTATTTTGAACATTATCTTTCAAATATTTTGATTAAATCAATTAACTAATATTTAATTAATTTATTTAGGCTAAGTAATATCTATTATCATTTCCTCTAATATTTAAATTCGCTTGATTTTCAATCCTTGTTCATTTTTCTTAGCCATTAAATCTATCTACATAATTCAAAATATAAACTTGTCATTGATTGACAAGTGTCTCTAAGCCCTTCATACCTCTAAATGTGTGAGCATGTGTACCTACTCTACTCCTTATTCACATGTGTGAACGTGTTTCTTGCACATGTATAGCCACCCTACTTCTTACATATGTCATAAAGTAGCCACCCTACCTCTTAAACATCTAATGCTCACATATGTGTTAGCACACCTAGCTCTTACACTCATATTCCTATTGTGTCACTTGTCACTGTTGTCACCAAGATTGTACCCATGATGCTTGAGTTGAAAGCCCAACAATCTTGTGAAACATTGGAAGATTTCCAAGCATGTCGGATGCCTATGGCGGAAATCGACCTCCAAAGTGAGCTGGTTCTCTTTGACGAACCTCCTGTAAACTTGATTCAATGGGAAAAGGGATAGGAAGAATTGCTTGAATTGGAACCTATCCTAAGAGGTGATGTATCAAAACTTAAAGAAGCCTAATCAACCTTCTTGACAACCTAACCAAGCCTATAGCCAGTCTTAAGAAGGCCCTAACTAGCTCCAAAATGAAGATTTTGGAGTTAATGAAATCAAAAGTATATTGCAAGGATTCACTGAACAAATGGATGAGATCAAGAGCCAGCATGAATATAACGAATTAGCTTTCCAAGATTATCTTAGTGATCCACAGGATGAGTAGGTTTATCAAGCATATCTTCGTGAACATGAAGAGTTGGCTCTTCAAGCCCAACTTAATAAGAAAGAATTGGAGGCAAAATGTAGGGAGTTTGAAAATCTTTTTACAAGAGAGTTAATTGCATAGAAAAAGAGATATGAGGAAAAGCTTACCAAGTTGGAGGCTCAAATAATTCCTCCTCCATTAAAATAAACTATACTTTAACAAGAATTCTATCTACCCCTAACCTTTCCAAATCTATTCTTTGGTAAAGAGATTCTTCAATTTAACACCATATGCTTCATGCAAAATGAGTCTATACTTGAGCAAGTTCAACTTGCAATACCTCAAGAGCAGCCTCTTGAAGAACTTATTCACCTTCTAGTAGCCCATCAAACCCCACAAATTGATCTATTGCATCCTATTATACCACAAGAGAGCTATGATAATGAACATAGAAAGCTGGGGCAAAAAATTCAAGAGCAAGAAGTTGATGATCACCAAGAGGATTTACTGGATTTGTTTAAAGGACTTCCACTTTTCTTTGAAGAGTAGGAGGTTGTATGTGTTTCAATGGCAACAAATCAGCTGGAGCAACAAGATGAAGATACAAAGGAAGGTAATGTTGAAGGTATTAATGATCAAGCTTTTAATTTCCTATTTGATGAACTCCTTTGTTTTTATGATCTTGGTGAAGAAAATGAACCCATATTAATGGGAAATCAAGCTAATGAGCAGTATGAAGGAGAAAATAATGAGGCTCATATGCAAGAGGTTGTTGGTCATGTTGAGAAATTTCTCAAATCTAAGCCTATACTTCAAAAATACATTGTAAAAAGTTGCAATGAAGACAAATATAGTCCTTGTGTACAAAAAAGTCAACAAGATTTGGAGTAGGATGATTTTTGGGATGATTTGGAGGGTTTTTGTTCTACCTTGGAAGTTAAAGTAACACAAAATGAAGAGGCAATTCATGAGCAGCAAGAGAAGGATGAGCTAGAAGCCATGGTTCAAGAACTAATTCTTTGCAATCAGCAGTTTGAGGTTGAAAAAGTAGTCCATCAACCTAACACCAACAAGGAGAGCTTGAGTTTCATTCATACAAGGGGCTATCCTAAAGACATCTTTCTAGATTGGAGGCCAAGACGACAACACAAGTCAATCAAACACCCAAGAATGAAGCTTCAACAAAAGAATATCATTCTCAACTGGCCTATACTCTTTCAAGCAGTAGCATGAATGAACAAAATGAAGAGGTAATTCACTGTATTTTAATTCTTGGAGTAGTATTGCAGTTTTTTGTGAAACACCTCTTCATTTTTCTTCTTTTCTCAATTGTTTATCAGCATGTAATAAATTCCAAATTAGGAAGAAAAGACAATTATTTTGAGAAACCAGTGAATGGTTTTGTGCGACCAAGTTTCTTTCTTGGTTAGCTTAGGGTAGAATAGGTTTCCTTTTAGTTTTCCCTTCCTCTAAGCGCCGATGCACATTTTTCAGTTTGTTTTCCAGTTTTTTAGTTTAATTGTTGTTGTTCAATGCTTCTAATAGCCGAGTAGAGGTCTGAACTGAGTTTTCCCAAGTCATATCAATGACTCCTATGCCCAATGGATATGCTAGGCCACTGGTATAATGTGTTTAGCGAGCAAACACCCCTGAGAGGTCGCCAAAATGTTACCTATTTTTGACTCCTATATCCCCTTCACGTGCCCTATGTTTTCTCATGAGATTTTAGGGAGGTTTAAAATGATTATTACAAAAATCAAAATGCCATTTTGATTTAAAGATGGGATTAATACAAATGAAGGGGATACATAGTCCTTTGTTCTTTTTATTTATATCCTATTTAAAAGGGCTTTCCAAAACCATCTTTCACGTATTATCAAGTCAAATAAAGCAATGCATGTGTTGGAGGGAATTTAGATTTCAAAGTAAAAAGGGTTTCAACGTGACTTTTGGTGAAAAATAGCAATGAAAGGTTTATCTTCCAAAAAACTAATGCTGCATTAATCTCAAACTCCATGTTGCCATGTTTAAGGAAGGTGAGTTTTGAGTCCTAAACGTGGAGTTAGGTCAAGCTACATGCTGGTGCTTTAGGTTTCTTTCCAATGCAACTTCATGCTCTGAGTTTCTAGTAGCTTTAAAAAAGAAATCATGCAATCTTCATCACTCCACCTACAGTTATTTGATCATCTTCAAAGTATTATTCAGTTTTCAAGGAGTAAAGTAGGCATGAGAAGGGGATCAAGATAAGGAAAATACGTGAGAGATGCATTAAGAGTAAAATAATGAAAGTGTGGACAGTGGAGAGGTCTCCCAAAACTGTTTGCCTTCCATCATGCAAGGGTACGTATGTGCCTATTCATTGTTAACTTCAGTTTTCATTACCTTTTGAAGTTGTCCAATAATAGTGCATTAGGGTGTTTGAACTGAAAGACTTTACACTGTCAATGGGCATGCAAGAAATGTTAATGGTAGTGCAGTCCTAACTTAGAATGGTGATTTGATTGAAGCCATTGACATGAAAGATCTTTTGTTCCCAACAAGACCCCGTATAATAAGGGTTTTCATCATGTGAGCATGTATTAACCTTGGTGGGCATGGTGATTACAAGATCAATCAACTTTGAAAGACAAAAATAATTTTGAAGTTCTATTGTTATTCCATATAACGAGGAAATCATAGCGCCAAAACAGTCTTTGGAATAGAAAGAGAAGAGATTGTTCAATCATAGCAGTGATATTAACAACAAAGGGTCAAAATTATTGAAGAATTCACTGTCAAAAGAAAGAATAGTAAGGAATTTATTTTGCAGGCTTCCAGAAGATTACACAATAGCCAAGACATAAGAGACAATATATAGTCATTCAAGGGGTAATCACAAAATAGAGAGAAGATAGCTCAAAGGACAAGTCAAAATGTGATTAAAGTCAATCAACATGCTGACATAGTCATCATAAACATCCATGTCTTGGGACAGTCAATGAGGTCAATACAATAATGAACAGTCCTGTTAAAGCATTCAAGTGCAGTCCTACAACAATAGAAAAGGAGCAACGATCATTTCTCTATTAATAGAGTAGCAATTCCAATCAAGATCAAAGAGTAGATTTACAACTCAATACTTTTCAAGAGCAGACCTATGAGAGAAAAGAATAAATATGTCATATAAAAGGCTGGCCTATTACAAAAACCAGTGTAATAAGGACATATCATTTTGGTTGCAATATGCTATCTACAGTGAACAAGCAGTTTCCTAATTAGGTTGATGCATTTCTTAGTAAAGAGGATAGATATTCATTTTCTTAAATATATATTTTCTTTGAAATTTAGACATTGGTTGAATTTCATCATTCAAATTGTTGAGCTACATCTTGTATATCAATTCAAAGTGTGATCACCAGCTCCTAGGATCATGCATCATCTAATGATTAAGTATCAATTCGCATTATCATGACAAGGTGGTATTTTAACTCATGCATCAAGGCCTTCAAAAGATGAGTTTTCAGAGCACATGCAACAATTACACATTAGTTTATGACCTCACATGGGTCGACCATTAGTCAAGACAACCTTTGAGACAGTTCACTTCCAGTTTCAGTCAGTTTGGACCCCCTTTTTTGCATGATTTTTGCTCAAATTCGACCCAAGGGCTATTTTCATGCAATATGGAGATATTTTCAAGAAAGAGACTTTCAGTTCCAGCTAAGCTCATGAATGAAGGAGAGTTCAAGTTCAGTTCATCTTCAGATATTTTGAAGCCTCTTCTTCTATAAATCTTCATTCTTTTCTTTTCTTTAGTGGTTCCTTTTTTTCTGCCTTTGCTTTTCAACTGGGCATGAAGATTGTAGCTTACAGAAGCATTCTCAACTGTAATATTCTTTTATTTTTCAATAGAAGCAGTAGTTTTTCCTTTTCAATACTTTGTGTATTGTGTTGAGCAATTGATTTGATGAAGTTTTTGTGATTCTTTTTAGAATCCTTTGATGTTGTCTCCTTTAAACAACATTAATGCAAGAAGATGCATAGTAATATAGGTTATAGATTGTGTTCAACTAGTATTAGTAGTTTGAAGTTGTGAGAATATTTTATTTTCCTTCAAGCAAGCTCTAAAATTAGCCCTTTTCTATGAAATATTGATGTATTGCATGCTTAGTTGAGCTATGATGAAAAAGATTTCTTTTATTAAAATGCATTGTGTTTCAATGTAGTTGAGTAGGCTTCTTAAAGTTTTGGTGCATCACCTCTTAGGATAGGTTCCCATTCAAGCAATTACCTATCCTTTTCCCCATCAAGTCAAGTATACAGGAGGTTCATCAAAGAGATCCAACTCACTCTAGAGGTCAATTTCCACCATAGGCAACCCACAAGACTGAAAATCTTCCAATGTTTCACAAGATTGTTGACCTTTCAGCTCAAGCATCACAGGTGCAATCTTGGGCATCATGGGTGCAATCTTGGTGACAATAGTCACAAGGCTAAGCCTTTAATCCATGCCTTCATATTCTTCAAACCCTAGCCAACCATTAAACATTACATCTTTGTAGTTGATTGTTTACATGAAAAGAAATAATAAATTGTAGACCTTCTCTTCCATT
This sequence comes from Cryptomeria japonica, assembly GCF_030272615.1. Classification (NCBI taxonomy): domain Eukaryota; kingdom Viridiplantae; phylum Streptophyta; class Pinopsida; order Cupressales; family Cupressaceae; genus Cryptomeria; species Cryptomeria japonica. The sequence goes on from NC_081407.1 coordinate 370,695,672, forward strand.
TTATCATCTTTTCACATTCACTTTTATCAAATCCTTGTGCTACCATTTTCTTAATCTTTCATCTTAATCCTAAAATTATATTGATGGTGTACTAAGAAACCACATTCTAAGAGTTGATAAATCACAAAGAGTGCATCAACTGGAGATATTGGATGCACTTCATTTCTACTCAAGGTAAAAGGTTACACTATTGCTTTGAATCTTTATAAATTCTTATATTTTTTTAATTTTCATGTATTCAATATACATAAAGCTCAATGGTTGGATTTCCAATTCAATTTATCTAAGGACAGATTTTTCTTCATATCATCATTTCAATTATATATTGTGTAGAGAATGATGCATTACAATCACAAAATGAAATTCAATCACAATACTAAAACTCCACTAAGATTGTTATATTTGTGCATATAACATTCATTCATGCATTTAATATATGAAGATAGAAAGATATTTACAAAGTGCCATTTTTATATTACTAACGATCACATATATTTTACAAAGTTTTTGAACGGTTGCTTTCAAAATGTTCTACAATAATTTGAGTAGTAAAAAAATCATATTTGATTAGTATATTGTATAATCAAATAATTGTGAATCACAATTTAAGAACTCTTGAATATTATATTGGTTGAGTAGGATGCATAAAACAAGTGGTGTTTAACACTTATATAGAATTTCTCTAAAGTTGAGTATAGAAAATGAGAGCATGATGATGTAGAAGTATGTATTAAAAGAGCTTAGCACAAAATTTTTTAGTACAAAGATAAATTGGTGTAGTCACGCTTAGGAGGGACCTCAATGAGATCTATCAGGACCGTGCAACAGGAGTAAACACAACAGAATAGAGACAAGATGATGGAGGCAATGCAGAACTGAATGAATTATTTCATGAAAACTGATCACAATCTGCTGGCAACAAGCGGGCTACAAGATTCGGCTCACTGGCTGGTTACAGACATACTCAATTACAGTCTCGGTCAAAACCGAACCACTTATCTTCAAGATAGATCTTCCATGTTCTCTCTCCTCTAGAATATCCTCTTCCTCCTTGAAATCTTCCTCCGGAAAACCTTCCACCTCTACCTCTTTGTCTTTGCTCTCGTCTTTTGTTCAACTTCTCTTCTTTTAGGGCATATTGGTAAGCTTCCTCAACACTCCGCAACTTAATCGAATTGAGTTCGTCTTGTATAGAAATCCGCAACCCATTCAAATATCTCGCAACTAGTTCAACCTTATCATCAACATGTTCGGATCTGATATTCAACTTGTAAAATGCTTCGATGTACTCCTTCACACTTGATTCCTTCTGCTTCAAGTTCTGTAACTTCCGAAACAGATTTATTTGGTAATCAGTTGGCATAAATTTTGATTTTAACTTGGCGACCATCCGCTCTTATGATTTGATCTTCTCTTTACCTCTTCTTTGCCTATCAACCTGCAAATGTTCCCACCAAAGAGATGCATGACCTTTCAACCTAGTACATGCATATTTCACCTTTCTTTCTTCTGCAGTATTCTGAAAATCAAAATACTTCTCCATCTTCGAGATCCAATCCATTAATTAATCGGAATCCAACTTGCCATCATACTCCAGTGGGGTAAAATGTGGTTTGGTATTTGCCCTACTCAAAACCCTCAAGAACCTTTCTTTATCTAGATCGATCGCCGATGGATTTGCTACTTGTTCTGTCGGTGCTTCTTCTTCCTAATCTTCGCTCACATCTTCAATATGTCAACCTCTTCTCTGGGCCTTTTCAACATCTTCCAACCGGACTGCAATTCCTCTCAACATTTCCATTACAGCAGAGTCTGCATTCCCATGCGCTCCACCATTCCTATTTCCTCTTCGCACCATCTTCATGCCAGTCCTCTGCAGCTACATGTCGGATCCACAATCCGCCACCCCACAACAAAAATCTTTAGGACAACACTCTCTGGAACGAAATCTCGTTCTAATACCACTTGGTGTTGTCACAGTGAGGAGGGACCTCAATTAGATCTATATGGACTGTGCAGCAAGAGTAAAACATAACGAAAGCAAGACAAGATGATGGAGGCAATTGATTATATCATGAAAAACTGTTTGCAATCTGTTGACAACATGCAGGCTACAAGATTCGAGTCACTGGCCAATTATAGACATACTCAATTACAGTCTCGATCAACATCGGACCACTTATCCAAAAGATAGATCTTCCCGGTTCTAAATATTGATTACTACAAGCTAAATTACATTGATTTATATGATCTAGAGGGATCCGTGTTGACCCAAGAAGAATTAAACAACGATGAACTTGAAGAAACATGTAAAACCACCAAGTCGGCCTCCGCCAATGAAAATCCTTAGGAAAATCCAAAGGATGAAGTGCGGACCAAAGGGAAGGTCGGCCATACACCAAGGAATGTTGGAAACAACAAATTGAAATTTCACAAGCTATGAAAATGATTTGCAAGATTCACCAAAGCCAAAATAGGTCCAAGTAGTTCCGGTGTTCTAAGCCAGGAAATTGTCCCAGATATTGGAATCGATAACTTGCCGAAAAAAGATCCAAACGTCCCGCGGACCAGGAATAAGGTAGATGATTATGTCCTTGATCAAAATCTAGCTCCGCAAGATCCGGTGAGCAAATGCAAGAAAAAGCAAAAATAAATGTCGGAACTGCAAAATAGAAAACAAACTGAAAAGAAATGTTTTTGGTTGATGCAAGATTGCCAAGAACCAGGGATGCTCTTGAATCATAAATCAAAGTTGACAAATGCAAAATTCAAAATTGAACAACGCGACTCTATAATGGGTCCAACTATTGAAAGTAAATATTAGTTTATATATTTTTTGGTTGGTATATGAAGCTAACATTGCAAATATAAAGATTGTTGTACATTGACAGGATCAAGCGCATACCACTCTTTTTTGATGTTTAAATATAGGTTCATGAACTATTCATACAAAGCAAATTAATTGGAATGAGTGTAATTCATGTCTATATTTTAGTTGGAATGAGTGTGATTCAAAAAAGTTGATGAGTAGTGTGCTAAAATTTTAAGCCCACTTGAGATGTATCAACTTTCAAAGCACCACAACTCACCAAGAT